>NC_051418.1:31300473-31300736 GCF_015228065.2 Penaeus monodon
TACTGAACTTAAAATTAAACACTTTCAAAAAAGAAAAAAATCTTTTCACTCTTTCATTGTATACAGAAAAAATAAACTAAATATATTTTGCATAAAATACTCAGATTAACCAAGACTCTTTACTAAGTAGACAAAAAAAAATCCTGAAATATATGTCCAAAATGTTCAAATCATTACAACTCCAAAAGCAAAACATGATGAAAGAACAGTGATTAATATTTTCTTACAATCAGACAAAGTTCTATCCATTTAAAAAATGCAAC
>NC_051418.1:31300846-31301355 GCF_015228065.2 Penaeus monodon
AAACCAATATTGAAAAAAAATCATACAAAAGAAATGAACAAAAAGGCCTGTAGATCCCACCTGTTGAGATTGGCTAGCGTGAAGCCAGGAATTCTTCCTCTAGAGGAGCCCAGCTGGTCCAATCTGTCAGTGCCCATGAGGATCTTGGTGCGCTCCATGTAGTCCATGTGCGTCTTGAAGAGCTCTGTGTAGCGCTCATGAAGCTTAGCATACTCTTTCTTGAGCTCATCTGCCTTGTCTTCCATGCGGTTTGCTGAAAGGGACGGGACTTGTTAAGGTCGCTGTACATAATCTGTGGAGACCTCTCTCTCGGTGTCCCTGCATATCCTCTAAACTGATGGTGCTCATGAATTGTGGGTTTTATTATACCAACAGGCTTTTATCTAATGCTGATGATAATACTGCTATCACTGGTGGTTTCTATGTGACATTAATCAAATTTCAAATAGACAGATATGCAATATGTATATAGATACAACAATGATTTAACTCTGGTGGACAGTGTTGAT
>NC_051418.1:31304293-31305413 GCF_015228065.2 Penaeus monodon
GGGGGGGAAAGAATGTTAAATAAGGAGAAAAAAATATAAGAACTTCCAAAAACAATATTAGTGTAAACAAACAAAACAAAAAATGGCGACACGTACCTCTATTCTGTAAACAACGGTAACTATTTATATGGCCAACATAGAGTCAAAGATAAAGAAATTACGACGAATTTTATATTTTGTTTAACGACTCGCAAGGATACAGGAAAGTAAACACAAATAAGCATGTATGTAAGCCACGTATCACACACAAAACAACAAACAAATAATTCTCTCTCTCTCTCTCATAAAACGCCTGTCGAAAATGATCAAAATAAAAAATAAACCTTCGGCGATAGAATGGCAGTGACATACAAATCAGCGCTAACTGCGCAAGTGTCAACAAGTGAAGTGACGCGACACGAATAAACAACAACAACAAACAGTCGTGTGCCAAGAGAATCTGCGCTGTGAAATGCATGACGTCATGAGTCCGCCGTCATCACTGACTCGAATGCGAAACGAAGCCTCCCCATTCCCTCGTGGGAATGGGGAGGCAGGAATGGGGGGGGGAAGGCCTCATATGGCACGACCCGCATCATACGATTCATATCAAACAGGTTGTATCACACGATTCAGATCGAACGACTCGCATCAACACATACTTAATCCATATCACACAACGCGCATCACTCGACTCGTACCACATGACCCGGATCTCGGATATCTCATACCAAACAACTCGCATCAGACGACTCAATATCACCAGACTCGCCTCACACATATACCATATCACACACGACTCGCACCATTCGACTCCTGTCACGCAACTCGCACCATTCGTCTCGCCTCACGCATATACCATATCACACACGACTCGCAGCATTCGACTCGCCTCAACGCATATACCATATCACACGACTCGTCAGCGTTACAAGGAAGGGAAATTTGCCTTTGACGAGTCGAGGCGCTTCCTCGTCCTCGCCCGCAGGAACGTTGCCTAACCGACCCCGGACGTAAGACCTGTCCCTCTGGTTTATCTTCACTCATCCTTAACTTCATTTTTCTATATAAAAAAAATGTGTAGGCTTTAAAGGAACATGTGCAGTACTTCTCTTGCCATAGCGCCTTCCTTGGATGTTAA
>NC_051418.1:31305561-31305770 GCF_015228065.2 Penaeus monodon
ACCGAAATGTAAACCATAATTTCTAACCCCTAAATTCTCTGCAGTTTAATGTGTTAACGTTGCAAGGATATATTAAGAGGATTGCCAAGGTTACCTCGTCCTTTGGAGATGCAAGCATTTGTCTCAATAAATTTAACAAAATCAAAAAGTCTCTCTTTTCTTCTCCTTCTCCCTCTTCCTTTTTTTTTTATTTCCTATCCCTTTTTTCA
>NC_051418.1:31305977-31306092 GCF_015228065.2 Penaeus monodon
TGCCTCCATTCCCCTGGCTCTCCCCAACCAATGGCCGAGAATGAGAAAATGCACGCTCACTGCGCCCTCGATTCCCCTTGTGGTCAATTTCGAGCTTAAGAAGCTTTGTCGTGAA
>NC_051418.1:31306253-31306548 GCF_015228065.2 Penaeus monodon
GAGAGGTGGAGACTCAAGAAGAGGATGAAAAGTAGAACTAAACTCTTATTTAAAAATGGAGGAAAGTAAAAGAACGGAAGAAAATGAGTAAGACAATACCCGAGGAAAAATGTCGATGGGCCTGGGAGAAGAAAAACAACAACATAAAAACAGCTGGGGTAAATAAATACAAACCAAGAAAAAGGCGAAAACGAAGAGGGAGGGATAAAGGAGGACAATAAAGGAGGACAAAGAGGGGAAGATGAGAGTAACGAAAAGGACAGAAGACAAACGAGGAAATGAGAGATCAGATGAA
>NC_051418.1:31307010-31307237 GCF_015228065.2 Penaeus monodon
ATCGGAGACCAGCGACTAACCGTGGTCGGTGGCGTTTCGGTTCTTGAGCTCGAACATCCTGACGATGGACTCGAGACTCTCCACCTTGGCCTGGTACTGCTTCCGCTCCTCCTCCATGCCATCCTCGATCTCCAGCAGTTTCTGTCGGGGAGGGAAGACGGGCGGGGATTAGACAAACGCCGCACATGGGGATAACTGGGAATGATAAAAAACGACGGTAAATGGGA
>NC_051418.1:31307321-31307455 GCF_015228065.2 Penaeus monodon
GGAGATAATCGTGAAAACGCAAGAAAAGTTGACATCACAAGGAATTATAAAACCGGCGGCAAAAGAAAAAGAAGAGACAGGGAGAACAGTTAAGAAAATATCAACACGACAAGGAAGAGCAATACTGACGGTAT
>NC_051418.1:31307663-31307979 GCF_015228065.2 Penaeus monodon
CATTTCTTATCTGTGGAATGCCAAGCAAACTCTGCGGCAATTAACTTGATACCGCGCGTGGGGAGCCAGCGCCACCTATTGCATAACCTCTCTCTCTCTATTTGCTGTGTCAATCAAGGAATTAAAAAAAAAAAAAGACAAAAGAACGGGGGAATAGAACGCCACATCAAATGTAATGTTAATTCGCCCAATGGACAGATCGGGCACGACTTCCTCCCCGTTCGAGAGGCACTTCAGGTCATCCCAAACACACACAGCCGAAGGACATGCACGGAAAAGGCCCGCAAAGGCGATTAAAGTGTGGGCCCTTCTGCTT
>NC_051418.1:31308011-31308297 GCF_015228065.2 Penaeus monodon
CCTCTCTCTACCACTCCCCTCTCTCCTCCCCTATCCCTCTCTGCCACTCCTACCTTCCCTTCTCCTCCTTCCCTGCCACTCCCCTTCCCCTACCTCGCTCTGCCACTTCTCCCCTCTCAGCCATTTGTTCTCCCCTCCCCCCTCTGCCATTCCGTTTTCATTCCGTCCGTCTGCCTGTCTGCCGGCTGTTCCGTTTGTCTAATTTTTTGTTGAAGAGAGAAAAAAAACTTTCAACTTGGGTTTGAATTGTGCGTGTATGTGCATGTGTGTGTATTGTATATATGTA
>NC_051418.1:31308429-31308754 GCF_015228065.2 Penaeus monodon
CGTGCGCGCGCCGGCGAACCTCCCCGTCTTGCATGCCTGCGTGCACATTCGCGTGTGCGTGTGGCGGCGGGACAATGCAGCCACATGAATGAAAGGTGATATCGACCTCCTCGCCGCTGCCTCGCCGCCTGCCTCCTCGCTGTCTGCCTTTTTGTTAAATGGCCCGCTCTGCCAGCCCATCTGTCCCCCCGCTCTGCTTCTGCCTGTCCGTTTCCCCTCTGCGCTCGCCTGCCTGCTTCCCCGCCGCCTCTGCCCGGCCACTTCGCAGGCGGGAATCGGGCAAGCGATCTTCTCTTCTGCCTTCGTTTGACCGCTGGCTTCGGGA
>NC_051418.1:31308922-31309059 GCF_015228065.2 Penaeus monodon
CAGCCATAGCGGCGCGTGACTTCCACAATCAGCCGGGTGTTTGTCTTCCAGCTGTGCATGACGCTGCTTCCACTCATGCATAGGTTTTGCTTGTGTGCGGCAGGCAAACAACCTTTCCGCGCCTATCTCTGCCGAGG
>NC_051418.1:31309311-31309478 GCF_015228065.2 Penaeus monodon
ACCCCCCCCCCCGTATCCTTCCCCAATGCCAACGACGGAGAGATGGCCTCAAAGCATAAAAGGGAAGGATAATCAGGACACTAATCAGTGTTATCCTTGACCTGCCGCTGCCAGAGCTCCTTCTGCGCGTTCCGGCCATTGTGGATGACTATAGAGCGGCAATCGAC
>NC_051418.1:31309722-31310049 GCF_015228065.2 Penaeus monodon
TACGCGTGTGTGCGCCAGCATACTTTTGCGCGTGCGAACGGGTGTCCCCACCTCATCGGATACGTAAATGCATGCGAGTCCGACAGAGTGAGTGCGCAAGTGTATTTATAAAATGTCAAGTCACCCGCACTACTTTCACTGCGAGTGACGCAATGCAAGGCCCTTCGCCCCGGCTCATGCGGAGTCACGCCGCCCGGAGTAATAAAGGCGCTTTAATACAAATACTAATCCTTATCACGAGCACAAGTCCGATGCCCCTCCCCTCCCCTCCCACACACAAAAATGCACACGCGGTCGCCAATCGCATTCCTGGCTAAAGCGCGATTC
>NC_051418.1:31310230-31310318 GCF_015228065.2 Penaeus monodon
TACCCCATCGCCACAATGAACCTATGTTGACCTTACTATAATCAACCACGTGCTTCTGGACGCCACCACCACCTGTCCCTTCTCCTCT
>NC_051418.1:31310466-31310554 GCF_015228065.2 Penaeus monodon
CGAGAGAAATCGTCGATATCGCTGGGCAATCGAGAGCGACAATCTATAAATCCGGTATTTAATGACTGTTCAAGTCGGCGAGGCTCGC
>NC_051418.1:31310805-31310885 GCF_015228065.2 Penaeus monodon
GTAGAGACAGTCACGCGTGACGATTGTTCATAATCATCACACGTGCAGTCTCCCTCCAAACAAACACACACGCGCGCGCG
>NC_051418.1:31311024-31311302 GCF_015228065.2 Penaeus monodon
GTATACACTGCGTCCAAGAAATCGTGAATCACGTGCAATTACGTGTAAAAAAAATATGCGCGAATATTTTAATTTCTCCTTACCATTTTTTTCTCTAATTAGAATTCCGTCGTCATTAAGGTTAACGACCAGATGAAAAAAAAGCCCCCGTTACCGAAAAATATAAAACTGACTTGTTGGACGCAACATCAAAATATACTATCAAAGAACAGCGGCATATGTGACGTCACGACTACGGACCCAAAGTAACGGTTTTGATTAGTCATTGAAAGTGAGAA
>NC_051418.1:31311377-31311816 GCF_015228065.2 Penaeus monodon
CTCATGTGAAGGGAAGGTTGAGGAAGTGAAGGAGGAGGGGGTAGGGGTAGGGGAAGTGACGAGGAGGGAGTAAGGTAAATGATGGGGGTGGGGGAAGGGGAAGTGATGGGGGTGGGGAAATGGAAGTGTTGGGGAGGGAAAGGGGGAAGTGATGGGGAAGGAGGGCTAGGGGAAGTGATGGGGGAGAGAATGGAGAAGTAAAGGAGTGGTGGGGTTAGGGGGGGCATACATTTACCAGTCTGGAACTAATCATTTCAAATTTGCGATTTAAATAACGACGCAGGGTGAATACTGGCAAATTCTTTAACAATAAACAAACAGCCTAGATGGAAGGAGTGTAAAAAAAGGGAAAAATATTACGGTAAATGGGAAAGAAAAGGAAGTAAACAGATAACACAAAGAGTATCTCATTCCTTCTCAATTAGGTTTTTGAGCAATG
>NC_051418.1:31311881-31312051 GCF_015228065.2 Penaeus monodon
CTTTACGAGAATAAAAAAGGAGGCGCTTTGTCTTTCCGTTCCAAAAAATCGCATTTTTTTTCGCAACTCAAATAGTTCTGAAAAAACGAGCTTTGGTGTTGAATGTTAACGCTGATAATGAGGTAATCACAGCTCCCACCCTGCTGACAATGCAAATCTGACGCCCTCGC
>NC_051418.1:31312567-31312635 GCF_015228065.2 Penaeus monodon
ATACAAATAAAATGTATTTGAAATGATGCATAGCACAAACAAAGAGAGAGAGAAAAAAGTAAAACAAT
>NC_051418.1:31313031-31313431 GCF_015228065.2 Penaeus monodon
CAAACACATGAACACCCCGCCCCCCCCTGCCCTTGACCCACAAAAGGACCTTAAACCATAAGACGAGACACGCCAGAAGAGGTCAAAAGTCACAAGATCTTCACAAGTTGGACACCCTCGCCCAGGTCAATGCCAAACTCGTCCGAATGGGTGCGCGAGTCTATTCATTCTCACTGAAGAACCCGCACTCGACTGTTTTCGGCCGGCGTCGAGAAGAAAACAAGAGAAAACAAATACACACACACGGATAAAAGTAGGGAAAAATCAACACAAAAACACGTAAACAAAACCAACGAGCTGAAAGAAAGTAAAAAGAACGACGGCAAAAACCAGACATAGGATAAAAAAAATACAAATATAGACCTACATATCAACAAAAAAGAAAGTTGGAAAATAAAAA
>NC_051418.1:31313578-31313910 GCF_015228065.2 Penaeus monodon
CGCGACACCAAAAAACACTGGCCTACATAAAACACACACAAAAAAACAATAATATGAAAGACCTAGCCTATCGGCACAAAGTGCTAATAAAATTTCTTGCCCATTCAATACCTCAGCGTTCACCCATTGAACTTGGAAAAAATGTGGAATATAATAATAAAAGGAAGGAAAAAAAAAAAGTCAGGCTCGCATTAACATTTTACAGAAAAAAAGTTGAGCTGTGAGATAATGCAGTATTTTCTTATCTTTTTTTTGAGTTCTCAGTAAATTTTACGTTCACCAAATCCGGTAATGCGGTGTAATAGTTTGTCTTTCCGCCTTGCGCCTTGCGC
>NC_051418.1:31313991-31314124 GCF_015228065.2 Penaeus monodon
CTTATACCTCTCCTACCCTTTTCTTCTCCTTCTCTTTCTTACCCCCAGCTCCTCCTCCCAACTTCTCCCCTCTCCCTTCTCCTTTTCTCCTCCCTCTATTTTCTTCCTCTCCTATTTCTCCATCTCAATATCT
>NC_051418.1:31314195-31314472 GCF_015228065.2 Penaeus monodon
CGGTGACCAAGCAGCCTCCACGATCTCGGTTCGAATCCCACAGTTATCCTGGCTGAGTCACGCGACCACATCCCGCTGAAACCCCTTCACGATATGTCTTGGGGGGGGGGGTAACTCCCTTAACAGCTCCCTTAGTCTGATTAGCCGAGAGGAAAATAAAGGAAATGAGGAGGAGAGGAATTAGGGGATGGCAAGAGAAAAGGCTTTGCATTGGTTTAACGATGTGGGGGAGTGGAGGAATGGAAGGAAATAAATATATAAAGGAAGGGAATATGCA
>NC_051418.1:31314584-31314878 GCF_015228065.2 Penaeus monodon
ACGTTCCCGGGTGAGTCCTACCAGGCAATCTTCTCGTGTTGCAAGCAGCGGTAACACTATTGCAAAACAAAACGCAGACGCACGGACACACAAGAGGACATAAGATGGAATTAAAATGGAGGCGAGAAGTTTAAAGAAATCAAAGTAAAAATGGAAAACCCTGAAAAGGTATACTGAGCATATACCCCCCCCCCCCAACAGCTACGTCGAACAATGACACAATGAACGACGGGGAAGGGCAAAATGTTAAAAATGCTGAGAAAGAGTGGGAAGGATTATGTTTAGCATTATGAA
>NC_051418.1:31315402-31315877 GCF_015228065.2 Penaeus monodon
GAGATTCCGGCAGTTGTCACAGCGCCACCATCAGTAGTTAATGAGGTAACGGCAACCAATTGAGCTGTCGAAGGCTGCATGGAACTCGTGAGTAACGAACAAGGGGGCGGCAGGTGACTCATCGTCAGACGTCAGGCTCACTCATGACAACTTGCGGTGAGGGAGGGGGGAGGGGAGGGTTCCGAATGGGGGAGAAGGGGTGGGGTTCCGAATGGGGGAGAAGGGGTAAGGTACCGAATGAGGGAGAAAGGGGTGAGGTTCCGAATGAGGGAGCAAGGGGCGGGGTTCCGAATGGGGGAGAAGGGGCGGGGTTCCAGATGGGGGAGACGGGGTAAGGTGCCGAATGAGGGAGAAAGGGGAGGGGGTGGGTAGGAGGAAGAAGTGGGGGAACAAATGAGGTTCGGGCTGACGAAGGGGAAAAAAAGCCGCAAAAAGGTGAACGTGGAGGGAAAGCAGGGGGTGGGGGGAGGGGGAG
>NC_051418.1:31315922-31316154 GCF_015228065.2 Penaeus monodon
CGATAAAAAGTCGGAATATCGGCCTAAACAATAAACACGAAACGAAGAGAGCGAGGACAGGAATGTCGCAAAGAGAAGGACACAACAAACACACAAGGACGAAGGCTAAAGCGAATCTAACGAGGCCGTTAAACGACTCACGTGCGCAGGGAGGAGTCGTCACGCGCAGGCGCACTTACGATTAAAAATGAGCAGAGAGATTAAAAAGGAGGAGAGGGGAGGGAGAGGGCGG
>NC_051418.1:31316218-31316517 GCF_015228065.2 Penaeus monodon
CGACCTGGCGAGACGAAACGACCGGATAAGGCAGACGACCTGGTAAGACGGACGACCGATGAAACGAACGACCTGGTAAGACGAACGACCGATGAAACAGACGACCTGGCAAATCTGACGACCTGGCGAGCGACGGCAGACAGACAGCCAGGGTCACTCTCCTACGTCGTCGCCTTCGCCCGTTCCTGAACGCAGCGACACCAATCAGCTCGTGCACACGATTCATTTACCCATCTATTCAATTAGTCTTATGCTCACCGAGTCCCAATCACAAGCCCGCCCACTGCCGCTCCCAGTCT
>NC_051418.1:31316544-31316641 GCF_015228065.2 Penaeus monodon
AACAAAGGTCTATTTTCCTCCCAATGCTGGTGGCCCTTCCATGCAGGCGTGAGTATGAGCTCGTCCTTGCAGCGACAGAATACATAAAAAATCACAC
>NC_051418.1:31317024-31317200 GCF_015228065.2 Penaeus monodon
CTGAGGAGATGAGGAGATGATTTGGCATTAAACGGAGCAACAGTCATAAAAAAGCATCGTCATTATCTTTATGTGAATACCACGATTAAGTGCACTTTAACCAAACCTTATTGACCTACTCAGCAGGCAGTCAGCTGGTCAGGCAGTCAAAGGTCCATCTGCAGTCGAGAAGTCAA
>NC_051418.1:31317587-31317678 GCF_015228065.2 Penaeus monodon
ATCGCATCCCAATGACCCACTATCACGCCAAACCGCTCTCTTCTTCCCCATTCGCACAATATTTGAGAATAAGAAAAGGAAATCAGGATGG
>NC_051418.1:31317733-31317920 GCF_015228065.2 Penaeus monodon
GAGCCGACAAACAGCAGAAATGAAAAGGGGAAAAACAGCAAAAGAAAACTAGTCGGGAGGCCGAAGCGGCGGGTGTGGTCGACAACGTGGCGATGATGTCATAGTGATGTCACGGACCGGGTGATCTGTGACGTCACGGCTGGAGTGCGCGCCATGTGGTTCACGCATCACCAGCTTACCCCCCCCC
>NC_051418.1:31318008-31318077 GCF_015228065.2 Penaeus monodon
CCTTCCTTCTCGAAATAATTTCTTACTTATGAAATCGAAATCAAAGAAAAGAAGACAGAAAGAGAAAGG
>NC_051418.1:31318207-31318295 GCF_015228065.2 Penaeus monodon
TACGTGGAAAAGCAAGACTTCCTCCAACAACCATGCCGCCCCTAAAAAGAACGATATCCACCACAACACAACTCCACGTAACTGAAAT
>NC_051418.1:31318720-31318815 GCF_015228065.2 Penaeus monodon
GCCCTTCAGCCCAGGGACACCAAACCCGCACACACAATGCGACAGAGAACAGGGAATATCACAGGGAAGGGGAGGGGCCCGGTGGGAGAGCGGAG
>NC_051418.1:31318980-31319292 GCF_015228065.2 Penaeus monodon
GGACCTGGAGTGCGAGGGGAGAGAGGCAAAGAGGGGGCAAGAGGGAGGGGAGGGAGCAAGAGAGAAGTGAGGGGGGCAAGAAGGAGGGGAGGGGGGCAAGAAGGAGGGGAAGGGAGGGGTCGGGGGGGGATGGGTCAATGCAGAGGTGACAGGGAGGTGCAGGTCCTAGAAAGGTTTCGAGCCTTGCTACGCGCGGCTGGACAAACACGGAATAACACAAAAAGATCTTGGAAGGGGGGGGGGGACTTCTTTACAAGCTCAACAAACACGGTGGCGGTGTGTGGAACGCCTGAACAAGAGAATCCGTGAAGC
>NC_051418.1:31319587-31319722 GCF_015228065.2 Penaeus monodon
TGACGAGGAAGACAGAAAATGAAGGGAGGAAAGGATGTTTAAAATAAGGGGGGGGGAAACGGAAGCAGTGAAATAATTTCGTTTCTTGGTCCGTTCCGAGATAGCCTCGCGAGACCTTAAAGGCCGGTGTGCTCC
>NC_051418.1:31320184-31320321 GCF_015228065.2 Penaeus monodon
TAAATATGGAGAAAGATAAGTCCACACTAGTTAAGGAGAAGCCGGGTCTTGGGAGACAATAGGCATCACATCCTCCTCCTCGCGGTGCATTAGAACCTCACACATGTGGGTGCATACATACGGGCTCTCGCTTTCGC
>NC_051418.1:31320516-31320877 GCF_015228065.2 Penaeus monodon
GCACGGAAAGCACAAGAGAGATGGAACGAGTCGAGAGAATATTAAGTGTGCGGAAGAAGCGCTCAGAATCTCAAGAATTTTTGGCCTTTCCCAAAGCGCCAGGCTGCCTCCCCTCCCAAAGGGCAAAAGCGCATTCACTTCGGATTTTCATCATGCAGGCGATGAATAAGGGCGTGCGAGCAATGAATACAATGTCTAACATGCGCATGAACAAATAAATACACAGATGAAGACAGAACGAAAAAATAAAGTGTCAATAAACAAGATTCCGCTGCTGATTACGACGACCACAGAACTAGGACTGAAGCGAAGGCAGAGCAGGATGACTTTACGAATGCTATTACTGTTCTTTCTTTTCGTT
>NC_051418.1:31321456-31321780 GCF_015228065.2 Penaeus monodon
ACACGGCAATGAACGAGATGATCCTCTCCTCTGACCCTCTCCCCCTCCCCCCTTCCCACACGAGAGGAATCTTACGATACAAGCCCAGGGGGTCATCAGGCCGCCCGAGCGGGTCAGCAGTCCCTGTCGATTTGCAAGGCCGCCCGCACGCCCACGCAGGACACCCCCCCCCCCCCCAATTTCAGTCCCGTCGGCTCCATTGCGCTTTTTCTCGATTATCTCTCGCTCTATCTTTTCTTCATTTTCTTTCCTTGAACGTTACGAGGCCTGAGAAATGCATATCCCCTGTTGCACTGCAATATAGATTCTATGGAATATATATCG
>NC_051418.1:31322274-31322593 GCF_015228065.2 Penaeus monodon
TCACGTAATGCTCACTTGCTCACGACGAAAGCAACATGCAGCTCACCCTCCACCCTCTCCACGTTGCATCTTCAGCACAACATCCTCTCCCCCCTCCTTCTCCCCCCTTTCCCTCCTCCTTCTCCCCCTTTTCCCTTCCTCCCACATCCCTCTTCCCCTCTCCCACTCCCCTCTCCACCCTCTCTTCCCCTCCTCCTCCTCCTCCCCTCCCCCACTTCCCCCGCCGCCCTCAATCACAAGAAGAGAACAAGATACTTTTTAAATTCGCCGGGGCGACATAAAACGGACCCAATGAGTGTCTAAGAAATCGATTTTTTTT
>NC_051418.1:31322635-31322881 GCF_015228065.2 Penaeus monodon
TTTGCTCAGCTTCGTTTCCGTCTAATTCTCTGACTCGTTCACGAAAACCAATATACTTTGATTTCATTCTCATTTGTTTGTTTGTTTTTATTTGCCATTAATATTTGGTTTCTATTTTACTACGTTCACTTACTTTTTGCTTCCACTTAACAAGCATCTTAAGTTTTCTAGTAATTGCCTTTCCGAACTTCGAACGATTTTTTTTTAGTTCTCTTTTAAACTTTGTATTTATAAAATTTCCTTCCC
>NC_051418.1:31323160-31323495 GCF_015228065.2 Penaeus monodon
CATACAGCATTCGACCAAAAGTATTCTCCAGTCCGGGGATGCGTTGGCTCCGCGACCGGTAACAGACCGTGTTACGTGCTCCGCAAAGATGAAACAGGATCCCTACCCCAAAAAAAAAATAAAACAAGCGATACCCAAACCCTAACACAAAAAAACAACAGAAAAAACCAGTAAACAAAAAAAATCCACGAAACACAGAGAAAAAAAATAACAAAAAAAATGATCCAAGCAAAAGGCGGACTGACCCCGAAAGCATAAAAACTGTCTCCCAACAGGGAAGAAAAGTGCGCCGTGAAAAGAAAAGCTGATGGAACAACATGACCCGCAAAAGGAGA
>NC_051418.1:31323879-31323982 GCF_015228065.2 Penaeus monodon
TCCCCCCCCCAACCCCCAGAATTTTATGCTCTGTATACTATGTTCACGTCCACTTCATTCTCGACATCTTTCCTCTTACTGAGTCACAACTTCCGTGCGAATT
>NC_051418.1:31324124-31324315 GCF_015228065.2 Penaeus monodon
GCATCAGTCACTAACATAAAAAATATTCACGTCAAGGTTGCCAGAATCATTCCTAGATTAGTCACCTTCCTCCTCCTTAGTGCCTCCTTATTCGCCAAAGTATGATAAAGAAAGGAGGAGGATAATGGGGGGGGGGGGCACAAGACATCGATAATCGTGTAGGGAAAGTAGCTCCACCACTTGACACGTTT
>NC_051418.1:31324538-31325167 GCF_015228065.2 Penaeus monodon
GCACTCTACCACCTTTGTGGAACACAAGAATGGCGCTTCATAAGCAGACAAGGATGGAAGGTTGTCGATATTAGTGGTACAAAGTAGTAGTGTGGTGAAGGGGGGGGGGAGGTCAACATAAGGAGGATAGAGGGACAAAGATGGGTAACGAGAGGTAGGTTAGAGGGATAGGGATGGGCAACGGGGGATTATATAAAGGCATGGGCAAAGGTAATGTGAGATAGGATAGGTGGATGGGGGAATAGTAACGTGAGAAAGGTGGGTGATGGAGAAAGGTAATGAGGGATAGGATGGAGGAATAAAGAGAGAAGAATAGAGGGATGAAGAGGGAAGGATGGGGAGGGGCAATTCGGGATAGGACAGAGGGAGGAAGGATAGGATAGGTGGATGGAGAAGGTTAATGAAGAACCGGATAGGGAGAAGTAATGAAAAGATAACATAGAGGGATGGGCGGAGAGGGAGGTGAGGGGGGGGGATTAAATGACTAGAAGTTATGAAGCAAGACACATGTACGTGATGAGTGGACCTTCACAGACGTGGACGAGTGCACAAAGAGGGACGAGAGAAGTGGATATAGAGTATGGATCTACATACACATAATATAGGTTGTTCGGTATAAGAAATTCGTG
>NC_051418.1:31325448-31325647 GCF_015228065.2 Penaeus monodon
AGCTCCAACACCCCCCCCCCCTTACGCCCCTCCCTAAACACCCAGGCCTAAATCGCCACCGCGGTCGCCCTCGCCGCTACGAAGGTATGAGCTCACGATCACGGATCCTACAGCAGGAAAGGGAGGGGGACGAGGAGGGAGAAGGGGAGGGAGGAATGGGAGAGGGAGAGGGGAATGAGAGAGGGAAAGAGGGAGGGAC
>NC_051418.1:31325678-31325837 GCF_015228065.2 Penaeus monodon
TCATCCGTGTGCATCAGCGCCTGACTCTCGGCCCCCCTCCCCCCACCTTCCATGCCGCCTCCCCCCAGCTCGAACCATTACCGTGTTGTTGGTGTTCCTGGAACCCTCGCCGTCATGCAGTCTACCTTGTCTCGCTCAAGAAAACTCGTTATAATACAT
>NC_051418.1:31326103-31326220 GCF_015228065.2 Penaeus monodon
TGCACTCAGCTGATCCGTTCCTGGAACAGCTGAGCACCAAGCTGGCAGAAATTGAAATAGCCAATCTCGCCATTTGCTTGAGAAATATCAAGCCGAGAAAAGTTTGACTGCCGCTTT
>NC_051418.1:31326530-31326966 GCF_015228065.2 Penaeus monodon
TTTCCCACCCCACTCGGCAACAAACAAACAGCTTCCGGCCACTCGCTCAGACGTCATCGTTCACGGGTCGCGGCACATCAAACAATCGCGGGGAAGGAATAGCAAAAAGAAAACAACGATACAAGACCAAATAAACGAAAATAACACAAACAATAAAATGAATATGCCGATTAATAAATAAAACGATAAAAAAAATCAAGTTATTGAAGGGCGAAAGACGGATGAAATGATAGAATGGAATGAATAAACGGAATAGAGAAAATAATATACAGGAAGCTTATCATATTCATTATTCATTACGCTGATAGTACTGACGATTAGACTGAAAACCACTCCAATGTATACTAACGGCCATGCTATGGCATCATACTAACAAAAATGATAACTTAAACAAGCACGATATTACATAAAAACCGTCGAACTACTACAACTACTT
>NC_051418.1:31327042-31327948 GCF_015228065.2 Penaeus monodon
CAGCACCTTGTCATCGTCGAAATTTCAGCCCCGTAAAAGCCAAAGCTGAAATTTGTCTTTGCACTCGCCCGCGCACGCCCGCACTCGCCCGCACTTGCCACTGACCATGTTAGGCTATGGGACGTTGTGGCCCTCACCACCCTCCCCCCCACGCCCCCCAGCACCTTCATACCCTTGGGTTCCCCTCGTATTTCCTTCTTTTTCTTTCATCTCTTTCCTTCCCTCTTCCCTTTCACTTTTCTTTCGATTTTCTCTTTCATCTTCCCTTCTCTCTCTAATTCTCCGTCCCTTTCTTCTCTTCCCACTTCCCCATCCTCCTATCTCTCTCCCCTCTCTTCCTCTTCCTCCCTCCCCCTCTCTTTTTTCTTCTCCCTCTCTTCGCCTCTCTCCTCCCTCCTCTTCTGCCCTCCATCTCCCTTTCTCTTTCTCCTTCTTTCTCCTTTTCTCTCTCCCATTTCCTTCTTCATTCCACTCCCATTCTCCCTCCCTCTCTTCTCCTTCCCTCTCTCTCTTTCCCTACTCTCCTTCTTCTCCCCCACCCCTCTTTCTTTCCACACCCTCACCTTCTCCCTCCCCTTCTATCTCTAATTCTATCGTTACCCCCCCCCCACCCCCAACACCGTTCCGCAGTGCCACCGCCCTCACCACCTTCCCGGTCCTCCCCCTTTCCCGGTCTCATCTCTTGGCAACTGTGCCCTTCTCCCCCCCCCCTCTCGCAATCCCTCAATCCTCTCAATTCCCTCAATTCTCGACGTTGCACTGGGCACTCGGGACGGCCGCCCTGCAACTGCAACAGCAACTGCAAGACCTTACCGCGGGGACGAAACGATACGATCGATCTCTCCGCATAGCACCTTAACTCCTCCCCCTTCTCCTCATAATCCCCCCCCCCATTATCCTTAGAGA
>NC_051418.1:31328029-31328113 GCF_015228065.2 Penaeus monodon
CGTAAGGTAACAGAAAAAAACAGCAAATTAGGTCTCACTAAAGCCAACATTAGGCTGGTAACCTCGAATGGAGAAAATTAAATT
>NC_051418.1:31328384-31328508 GCF_015228065.2 Penaeus monodon
GCAGCCCTCCGCTCCCTGAAGGGCACGAGGCCGAAGACAATCAGCCACAATCACGGCCAGATTCACCGTCGTAAAGGGACACATTAACCTGCTTTGGTCTCGCGTGTTTGTATATGTAGCCTAA
>NC_051418.1:31328863-31329016 GCF_015228065.2 Penaeus monodon
ATTTACAAAAAATGCATGGACATACGTAAGTAACGCAGACAATACTGCAAGCACCGAATGGTACGCAGATGAATTAGAATAAATTAATGGGAAGTAAATTAGATTACTAATTAATATCAATTAGGCTAAATCAATGATGAGGTAATTAATCAA
>NC_051418.1:31329134-31329270 GCF_015228065.2 Penaeus monodon
CTTCCGGCCATGACATACCCACCCGCCCCCCCCGTGCCACTCTGCCCTTCAGGAGTGCCAATAAAGTGTCAATCCACGTGGC
Source organism: Penaeus monodon (assembly GCF_015228065.2). Taxonomy (NCBI): domain Eukaryota; kingdom Metazoa; phylum Arthropoda; class Malacostraca; order Decapoda; family Penaeidae; genus Penaeus; species Penaeus monodon. The sequence continues at coordinate 31,329,217 of NC_051418.1, forward strand.
ATTCCTTGTCCTCCATTCTCCCTCTCTTTTTCTTTTGTGTAACTTCACAAGACA
>NC_051418.1:31329659-31329814 GCF_015228065.2 Penaeus monodon
ACGCCACACCGTTACCGAGTCACCAGCCATTCCACTCGACGACTTCCGGAAATTCCCGAGATCCGTTTCCGCCGGGCTTTTCGGGCCGATTTTCGCTCCACTTCCGCTTTCCTTCGACGGCTCCCTTGCGTACTTCTTTGTAAAGATAATAGGAA
>NC_051418.1:31330030-31330104 GCF_015228065.2 Penaeus monodon
CGGCAGACAAATAGGCAGACATATAGAGACACACGTGGAAAAAGAGGCACTATAAATAGATAAAGCGGGTGAAT
>NC_051418.1:31330425-31330592 GCF_015228065.2 Penaeus monodon
GACATCAAGCAGACGACCAACACCCCCCACCAAACCCCCCACTCTGCGTTGCCATCGATTGTCCTTCTACTTAGCGATCGCCGCGAGGGTGACACGGAGAGCCGGGAAGGGGGAAAGAGGGGGGGGGGCGGTAGGCAAGCAAAACACGTATCCAGATTGCTTGCTTG
>NC_051418.1:31330696-31331124 GCF_015228065.2 Penaeus monodon
ACCCCATAACCCTACAACCACCCCCCTCTCCCCTCCCCCGATGCCCAGCATCACCCTCGATGACCCCACGATTACACACAACCCCCCCCCCCCCCGTGCCCCCACCAAGTCTCCGTCGCCCTGAATGAAAATCGGCCCGTTTTGCGATCGCACTTTCTTCCTCTCTCCCTTTCCTTCTACTTTCCTCTTTCCCTCCTTCCTCCTATCCTTTTTTTTTCTCCCTTCCCTCCTTCTCCTTCTCCCCTCCCGCGAGCCCATCCCGGCGAAAGGAATCAATAAATCGCACAAGATCCTTCTGGAAGCATCAATAAAAGGGGCGGTGTGTGGGGGGGGAGCGGGAGGGGTGGTAACGGGAAGAGGGGAGAGTGTGTGTTTGTGGTGGAAGATGGGGGGGAAGGGGGGTGGCAGGTGGAAGGGGGCACTTTCCT
>NC_051418.1:31331435-31331544 GCF_015228065.2 Penaeus monodon
TCCTCGTTGCCTTGGTGTTGCATGACATTCCCGTTGCAACATCTGCAAGTCTGCCATGGGGACCTTGCCAGCCGCCCTCTAATTTCCCCGTTTTTCGATCCTTGGGAAA
>NC_051418.1:31331748-31331932 GCF_015228065.2 Penaeus monodon
CAGTGTTTGAATTAATCGCCGCTGCTTACTGGGTGGCCTTCCAATTATCCGACCAGCAATAAACCGCTTGCCACTTTAATTAAACAGGAAAATATGGGTCATGGGGGAGAAAAGATTTGGAGTGTGTTTACTGAAATGAAATTGAAGTAAACACGGACAAATACCGGTGCCCATCCTCCCGCGT
>NC_051418.1:31332156-31332330 GCF_015228065.2 Penaeus monodon
GCGCTAGTATCTGTGCGTATTCTTGTTGTGCTTTCATTGCAGGCATTATTGCACGTCGGTTTAGGTCTGCGGTCGAGTGACATTTAACTGCGAGAGTCGAGCAGCTGTGAACACCGAGGCCGAGCGGGATGGGGTCACAACAACTCTCTGATGGGCGGCATGGGCGATGGAAGC
>NC_051418.1:31332454-31332653 GCF_015228065.2 Penaeus monodon
TGGAAAATACAATGAGCTTGAACTTGACCGGGAACTTCCACGTTCGAAACCCCACGGCAGCCAATCTGAGCCACGCCCCTCAGAAACCTGCCTCACGCCGCACTCTCCGCTCAGAGTGGGCGAGAGGAACACGAAGCGAAAACCGGCGGCGATCCACAGAACTTCCTAGAACTTAACTTCAGTTAACTTCTCTCTGTGC
>NC_051418.1:31333202-31333322 GCF_015228065.2 Penaeus monodon
TACTACAGCGTATCAGTAGCGAGAATCCTTCGTCCTCTCCCCGTTAACTGTAAAACCTCCCCCCTCCCTCCTCCGCTCGATAACTCGCGCGCGTGTCCCTTTAACCCTTTCACCCCCTCC
>NC_051418.1:31333352-31333463 GCF_015228065.2 Penaeus monodon
TCTCCCAGCACCGTACCATCTCGCAAGGCTGGCAATGACCTCGTTGAAATAACCCACTTCAGACCCTCTTGCAGCGCTACCACACTCCTTACATCACAGAAAAATGGAATG
>NC_051418.1:31333660-31334108 GCF_015228065.2 Penaeus monodon
ACCTCCATCTCCACCTACCCCCCTCTCCCTCCACCTCCATATCCGCCCCTCCACCTCCACTTCCACCTCTTCCCTCCCACTCCACCACCTTCTCTTTCTTCTCGTCCTCTTCCCTCTTCATCATGCCATTAATCGCTTACTGTGCCATTTTACCTAACCGCAAAGAACCTCGACCGCCGTTAACGCATGCATGACAGTCGGAGCCAATGCGTCAACGGAAATCATGCGAGAGCTGAAGTTTGTCATTTTCGTTTTGATTTTGTTGCTGTCGTTGTTTGTTCTTCGGCTTTTAGTGTGTGCGTGTGTGTGTTCCCTTCTCCTTTGTTCACTTGTTTCGTTACATGTTGTTCCCTAATTTGTGTTTGTTTCCTCCTGCGTCTGTTGCTTGTACATCGCTTGTTTGTGTTTGTGGTTTGCTGTTCACTTGCTTCTGTGGAAGTAAATGGCG
>NC_051418.1:31334342-31334872 GCF_015228065.2 Penaeus monodon
GGGAGGAAGTAGCAGGGGAAGGTGAAGCAAGAAGAAACAGTTGCTTAAGGGAGAAGAAAGGTGCGAAAGAAGTTAGGGTAGGGTGGGCGCGGGTGAGCCAGGACGAGCCAGACAGGGCGGCGTGGGCGGGTCGAGGAACTGTTGGACAGCGAGCGTGGCGGGCGAAGGGAGAGGGAGAGAGGGAGGACGAGGGAGAGGGGAGGAGGAGAGAGGGAGAAGAGGGAGGGAGAGGAGGGGGAGAGAGGGACGGAGGGGTGGGGAAAAAGAGGAGGGGTGATAGAGAAGAAGGAAAGGGTGAGGACGGAGGGGAGGGGAAGAGGGAGGGGACAGGGAGCGGGCGGAAGACAAGGAGTTTGACAAGTAAAATGGACAGGTTTGGCATATATTAGTCCTTCGGAAATGTCAGATTTATGATGATACATCTACCACTCAATATACGCATATACTGTACAGTCAAAACAGACCGACAGAAAGACACAGGGAGAACTCATTCATTTGCAAAACAGGAGGCGAAGCGTACAAGGCGGACA
>NC_051418.1:31334916-31335269 GCF_015228065.2 Penaeus monodon
GACCACAACGGCTGCCTACCTACGTTCGCCCACCGCTATTTTCATCCCACGCGTCACGGGGCCAAGACGCGCACCTGAGGCTACTCCCGGTCACCTGAGCAGCATGGCAGGTGCGGGAGGACGTGGGAGGAGGATCAGGAAGAATAGGATGGGGAAGGGGTCAGGAGGAAAAGAATTGGGGGGGGGGGGTATCGAGATGGGGGGAGGTTAGGAGGAAAAGGATTGGGGGGGCATTGGGGAATCGGTGGGGGGGGGGGAGACAACGAAGGGGAGAAACAAACAGCTGGAGATGTCAGGAGAGGGAGAAAATGGGGGGGGGGGGGGTAAGGACATAACGATAACAGGAGCAACAG
>NC_051418.1:31335535-31335703 GCF_015228065.2 Penaeus monodon
TAACTTAGACAAATGATTAGATGGATTGGCAAAGTGGGCCGATTTAATGCTTAAGCAGACTAGGCTCGTCAGCGATGCCTGGTTACCATGGCGACCAGCAAGCTACCGCACGGAACACGCTCTGTCAAGCAGAACAATATGACCGGGAGAAAGAAATCTATGACGATG
>NC_051418.1:31335834-31335924 GCF_015228065.2 Penaeus monodon
GACTGACTCGGATTACTGTTTAAAAATCAGTATATTTACAGACGTAATTAACAATAACCCGACTACGTGGATTTCACGCAACCGCGTTCG
>NC_051418.1:31336306-31336558 GCF_015228065.2 Penaeus monodon
TAAATCAGACTCGCTGAAATAACTGAGGCGTTACCGAATCGATGACCAACTCGGAAGAGCACCCGATAATCAAGCTGAGGCGTTACCCAACCCTCGCCCCCCATCGGACCCCAACATACAACGGGAGGACCAACAAAACCGGACTCCCTCTCTTCCCTTTCCTAATCCGGACTTTTGACACGTCTACTGTATATACAATCGCGTAGGTACACACAAATATACACATATGGGAGCGTTACATAAGGGCGCTGG
>NC_051418.1:31336715-31337099 GCF_015228065.2 Penaeus monodon
CCTAGTCCCTTTGAAACCTTTTCTTCATTTACGTCCAGCGAGGCTTCCGGGGCGTGGCTCCTCGTGGGGCGATTTTCCCCTCCTTGCCTCCGTCAGCTCCGTCGCCGGGGCCTCTCTCCTGCCCTTGTCCTAATGGCACTAACGCTTGCCCTTGCCCGCGCCTTTTGCCCGTCGGATGTAACCCTTTTCCTTACCATTCGCTTGCCAGTTGTAACCCCTGGCCTACCTCTTACCCTTGCCCTAGTGGCACTAAGCCTCGCCCTCTAGGTCAAAAGAGGTCAGCCAAATGCGCGAGAGCGATAGCCGACTTTGCTGACCTGGGACGACCTCTTCTCGTCCACAGAACGACAACATTTCCAGCGCTCGTGAAGGCGGCTGCCACAC
>NC_051418.1:31337286-31337379 GCF_015228065.2 Penaeus monodon
ATAATCCTGAACCCACGAAACCCCACAGGTCGTCCTCGTGGCCGCCGTCCTGCTGTCGGTCCGCGCCAGTCCTTCTCCTATTCCGCGGGATTT
>NC_051418.1:31337404-31337589 GCF_015228065.2 Penaeus monodon
TTACCAATTTCGCTGCATTTTCCTCCTCCTTTTTTCTTCCTCTCATTCCTTTTCCACTAAATGTTTCTCCTCCTTATATTTCTTCCATCTGTTTCTTCTTCTACTCTTCATCTGCCTTATCTTACTCATCATCATCATCATCATCTGCCTCATTTTCTATGTTTTCCTCCTTTCATTCCGCTAAT
>NC_051418.1:31337661-31337815 GCF_015228065.2 Penaeus monodon
TATACACCCTTTCCTTCCTCGTCCTTCCGCTTGGTCTTTTTCATTCCCCTTTTTATCATGCTTCTCCCACTCCTCCCAACTTCTCAGAGGCTTCGCCCCCCGCGGTTTCCCAGCGCACTTGACGCTACACAAAAGAAGGTAAACACAAAGATCG
>NC_051418.1:31338026-31338378 GCF_015228065.2 Penaeus monodon
AACATACGCGCGTAAAGAGGCGGTTCCCTTTTACCGAACCCATACGCACACTAAGTCCATTCGTCATAGGTAGGCCTATAACCTTCCACATAGGCTTATATACATACCATATTCTATTTATTTACGTAAACGTATAATCTAATCCTACCAGTTTCTATCCAGCTACCTATCTTTATCTACGTCTACGTCTACCTACCCCCTACATATCTATCAAACAACTAATCTCCCCATCAATATAAAGTTTAGTGAGTGACCCGACCATGCAGATGCGCGTGTCTGTGAGTCGAGTCTGAAGGACACGGCCGAGACCTGTCATCAACGTCGAGGATGAGAAGTGCTATTTCGGGGGAGG
>NC_051418.1:31338420-31338806 GCF_015228065.2 Penaeus monodon
AGGCTGCTCTCCCTCGCCTCTGGCAAATTACTTAGAAAACACGCGAGACCCCCCCCCCCCCCAGCTGCCGCACAAGGGCTGAACAACATTTTCCCGTCAAAGTTCATTCCCAACGGCTCACCTGACAAATCTAACTCTCTTATCTCGGATCACACAGAGCAATTTCTTTAATGAACTCCAAATCTATCCATCTAATCCTAAATATCCCTACTCTCGCTAATCAATTTGGTCCATACAACCTACATGTCTCTGTTCATAAGCTGCATAGGCCTATCGACTGCCTTTGACGGATATAAATATTATTTTCTATCCGTTCCCCTTCGCACACATGGCCCGTACAGCCACCTACACGGCCACAATGCAAGGTCACGCACGCAAGGGGGGAA
>NC_051418.1:31339022-31339481 GCF_015228065.2 Penaeus monodon
AGCAAGGGAAAAGAAAATATTAGTCGTAGTGATGGTGAACGCAGAAGAGAGGGAAAGGAGAGAAAAGGGAAGAAGGAGATGGATGAGAAGAGAGAAGGGGGATGAAGATCGAACAAAGCTAAAAGAAGACGAACGAACAAGTATAAAAAATAAAGAGAAAAAGAGATAAAATAAGCAGGCGAAAAGTACACTGATATGTGTGCCCAGACGAGGACGAGGAAGTGGAAGAGAGAAAGTTGATGGCGAGAGTAGGCCTACCCTGGTTTCAATATTCATGAGCCACGCCAAACACGTCACGCCAGGAACCGTGCCCATGGCTACCGGCGATGAACTAATGTAACCGAAAATGTTTAACTAGAAAGCATTCTACCTTCCGTGACTTTCGGAAATCGCAAAGAGGACGCAATCGGTGCCAGTGAAGTGCCGAGTGCCAAGCAGCGGGAGCCAAAGTGCCTTCTG
>NC_051418.1:31339822-31339915 GCF_015228065.2 Penaeus monodon
TGCGAGTGCCTGCCAAGGTGATGGAAAAGAACATTAAGTACAAGATTAAGCATAGTTAAAATGAAGATGGGAGGAAAAATAAATGCAGTGCAC
>NC_051418.1:31339959-31340040 GCF_015228065.2 Penaeus monodon
CAGCCTGACCGAAAGGAGAACGAAAGAGACGAGGCACCAAAACAGATGAAATGAGAGACTATAACAAGACGGGAAATACAC
>NC_051418.1:31340242-31340370 GCF_015228065.2 Penaeus monodon
ACCAGCAGGGCTACAGGGAGACAAAAACATCTGAGATCCCCCGTGACGGCGCCGGGGTTTCAGCGAAAAACGCAGATGGGATTCCCCGCCAGGAATTTCATCAAACCAAAATCCAAACTCCAAAATAA
>NC_051418.1:31340626-31340784 GCF_015228065.2 Penaeus monodon
AAAAGAATATGGAACCAGGAAGGAATGGGATAGAAAAAAGAAGGAGAAGGAAAGCGAGGGGATGGGTTCGGCCTTTTACGAGACTCGTCCGGACGATTAATAGGCGCCCGAGAGGCCTAGGGGCCACCCAAAAACGCCGATGATGACCGCTCCGCACT
>NC_051418.1:31340885-31341129 GCF_015228065.2 Penaeus monodon
CGTCACTCCCGCCGGAGGACGAACCGTCACTTCCGTTTTTTTTTTTTTTTGAGGGGGGGGGCACCCCTCCCTCCGCCCCGGCAGGAGAGGACGTCGCTCGAGCACGCCGCTGACGGGCAACATTGTATGGCATCCCTCCCCATCGCTTCCTCCCCGCACCTTGCTGCCGCTCCCGTGGCTCCTGCTGCGTCATCGGAAGCATGGTCGCCACCGTCTCCCTTCGCCACCGCGCCTGCCTCCAACC
>NC_051418.1:31341221-31341301 GCF_015228065.2 Penaeus monodon
AAAAGCGACTGATCAATGGCACCCTTGGCGAAACGAAGCGTTATCTCATTCCTCGCCTCACCTACCTGCCTGTCCCTCTC
>NC_051418.1:31341755-31341990 GCF_015228065.2 Penaeus monodon
TGTCGAGAAACCCGGGGGCGAAGAGGCGATGTCCTCGTGGCGGTGTAGAGTTGCAATATCACCCCGCCTCCCCCCTCCCCATCCCCCACCCAGCAATTGAGTGAGTGAGACGCAAGTGCTTGACTGACTGCTTGTGCGGATGTTTGGGTCTGTATGCGCGTTGAGACAGGACCTTCACGCACTCGAATAAAGAGTGCCACTTTTCTCATCGCTTTCTGTGGCAGTCGCCCCCCCC
>NC_051418.1:31342145-31342364 GCF_015228065.2 Penaeus monodon
GATCACGGCAGCGACCCTCTCACCCGTCGTCGTCGACCTAAATCACGACCAAGAACAACGCCCGATAATGCCGGCGAAAAAAAATACCACCGTCGACTCATACCAACACCAGCCAATACCACCGTTATCTACCGCCAACATCAGCCAATACGAACATGAACCTCCCGACCCATGCCCGCGACCGTTAACAGCCGAAATCGACATTGCGAGCCGCAATCC
>NC_051418.1:31342424-31342579 GCF_015228065.2 Penaeus monodon
ACATGCCAGCGCTACTGCGTCACGCAGCCTGTAATTGCTCATCTGCGCCGTTATTCGCCTATCTCCTCCCTTATCGTCGCCGCCTTCAACCGCCTCACCGCCTCCAGTCGCGGCTCGGATCGGTGTCGATCGGTGCCACGGACCTGCGTCTTGGG
>NC_051418.1:31342866-31343020 GCF_015228065.2 Penaeus monodon
TCTGTGCTAAAGAGAGCATCTGGAGCGGAGGTGGGCTCACCCACACACTAACGAGGTCAAGAGATAACGCACCGCACACAAACACACATCTGACTGCTCATCACATCCTGCAAGAGTGGCCGAGACGCATACAAGTAGGAAAATCTCGCCAAGC
>NC_051418.1:31343068-31343265 GCF_015228065.2 Penaeus monodon
CGAAAGGCGATAACGGCGTGTGCAGAATCACCTAAAATGCCGCCGGCGCGAGGCAAGTAGGCCTGGCCGAAGCACTTGGCGCTGGCGTCGAGGCCCCTCAAGAAGCCGCAGAAGCCGTGCCTGTGCTTCTCGCGGGGTCACGGGGTCAGGACATTCGTTCAGGATAACAGCGGACGGGGGGGGCGGCTAAACGATCA
>NC_051418.1:31343447-31343622 GCF_015228065.2 Penaeus monodon
CCACAAAGGCCTTCTCTTCCCTCCCGTGACTTATCTGGCCACACGACGTCTCGCCTCTCGATAGCCGTCTGACATAACCCGCTCTCGCTCCGGCGCCCAACGCCCTCCGAAGACGCTTTCACACCTTTACCTCTCGCCTCGTCTCCCTCCTCTCATCTTCCCCCATTCATTTCCC
>NC_051418.1:31343695-31344168 GCF_015228065.2 Penaeus monodon
GTGTTCTTCCATTCTCTTGCTTCGTCTCCCTCCTCTCATCTTCCCCCATTCATTTCCCTCTCTCATTCTGTGCTCTTCCATTATCTTACTTCGTCTCCCTCCCCTCATCTTCCCCCATTCATCTCCCTCTCTCCCTCTTGTGTTCTTTCATTTTCTTGCCTCGTCTCCCTCCTCTCATCACCATCCCTTAATCCTATTTTCCCTCTCCTTTCACCCATCCCATCCCCCTCCCATCACTCCCCTCTGTGCGGGAAGAGGAGATTACACGCGACCGAGAATACGGCAACCATCTGCCTCACGGCCCGCCCCACTTGCCTCTGCAGCGCCACCTTCAGCCCTCTCCTCGCCCGCATCCCGGCCGGCCCAGGTGGCAGTCACGGGACGCCCGGCGGCCGCTCCTCGATGAGCTAATAGGAGTGCAGGCACGCTGACCTTCTCCGCGCGGCTGCCTGAGGCCACGTGACCCCCTCATC
>NC_051418.1:31344456-31345136 GCF_015228065.2 Penaeus monodon
GCCGACGCCATTTAACCTTCGCCTATTAGAATTCGTCGAGTTGCAACGATCTCAGCTGCAACAGCCAGCACCCCAGTGCGAGCATCCCTCTCTCAACCCCGTTTATTCCTCCGTCTAATCTAATCATTCACCCCCTTTCTTTATACACCTCTAAACATTCACGTCTGTGTACGTCTGGGCCTATGCGTGCCCCTATGCATTCACGAGGCCGCATGTTTCCGGCTCTGCTCCTCCTGCTGTAGACGACTCACCTGCTCCGAGGTCTTCCTGAGCTGTTTCTCCCGCTCATACTGGGTGACAAGCTGCTCATTGTCCTCTCGTAGCAGCTCCACCTCCACCTGAGGAAAAAAAGAATATAAAATATATATTATTAACGAGATAGTTGTACATAATAACAGTGAAACGTGAATGTATACGTACATATAAGTGAAACAGGAGTAATGTCAAATGCATAAAACAGAAAAATTATATATAAATGAAACACCAATGAAACAAAATACCATGATGAAACAGGACTAACATCATATAACAAAACACAGCCGATTGAAACACAAGACCCGTAAGTATTATGACCCGAGCAAATGAGGCGACGATGTAGAACACGAGCAACACGACAGGCAATCGCTCTTCTGTTCCTTCAGTCTTAGGCTCCGTCCTCCCAGCTGCGAGGAGGCGGACAC
>NC_051418.1:31345582-31345677 GCF_015228065.2 Penaeus monodon
TTATGTTCCACACAGATTGCGCATATAAAAGGGGAAGTTTAGCCCACCATGGCTATCAGCGGGCCAAGGGGGCTCTTACAACCACATTGCATAAG
>NC_051418.1:31346113-31346449 GCF_015228065.2 Penaeus monodon
AGCATGTGGTTACTAAAAGGAGGAGACACACTACACAGAGAAAAAAAACAAAGACATGAAAGGCAAGAAACCCAAAAAGATCTCCACTGATCTCCATTCCTGAACATCCACCGAGTCAGGATCCTTGTGCCGCGTTAATCGAATCGCCACAAAATTAAGCGAATCAATATTGCAAACGTCATTTTCGTTCCTCACCGAGCTTTGAGAAAAATAAAAGTAAATAAGTAAATAACAGAGGTAGAAAGAGAGCAGCAAAGATATCCGAGATCCCAGCGTGACAGAACCGATAAAAAACTGCTTAGGGCGGTGTCACGTGACTTTTCGTATCTGAATGAG
>NC_051418.1:31346884-31346953 GCF_015228065.2 Penaeus monodon
CTCCTTCCCTCCCCCTCCCCCTCTCCGCATACCCGATCAATCTGAAATATCCGACTAACGGCTCCACTT
>NC_051418.1:31346980-31347132 GCF_015228065.2 Penaeus monodon
CCTGGCGTGCCGACCCGACCGCCTACCGACCGGGCGACGGATGAGGCGAATATCAATACGGCCAACTAGAAGTCATCCAGCCATCCAGCAAACCCGCGGCAGGTATGGTTCGGGTGGAATGGTCTCCATGCGGGTCCAGTCAGGTGTGCGTG
>NC_051418.1:31348944-31349070 GCF_015228065.2 Penaeus monodon
CTTCTGCAATCGGAGAGGAATGCACTGGAGCAACGCTCGTCATAAGTGAGAGGAACCGTAACACTCCCCCCCAACCCCCCCGACCATCAATCCCCTCCCCTCCCCCTATTCGATAACTGTGTAGCA
>NC_051418.1:31349359-31349770 GCF_015228065.2 Penaeus monodon
CCGTGGGTGTGGTGACTGCGACACGGGAAGTACGCGCGCGATGCGTTCATACAGGCCCGTCATCTTGCGTTCAATTTTGCATGCGTTTGGCGAAACCGACAACAGAGCGCGTAGCCGTGAACTAGACAAACCTTCAAACAATATTGGGGTCCTAATCCAAACTATTAATTCCGAATTAGCGCCAGTCATCAATACCCATATTCATGAACTGCATTGGCCTTGGTTGCTTGTGCAATGCTCTCACGGCTAACAATACTTCTCACAGGAATGACACGTTAACAGTTTTCACCTCGTCATTACCTAAATCTACTTCCTTACTTACTTATGCGTCTACTTATCGAAATCATTGAGATTTAACGTCTGCTTAAGAGTAAATATAGAGACGAGTGACTATGTTCATTGGTAGTAAGG
>NC_051418.1:31349965-31350085 GCF_015228065.2 Penaeus monodon
CACATATTCCTGATACAGCTAGAAAAATCCCTGTGCCTGTGACACTCACATGTCCAAGGTCATCAATAACACCATGAGTACTTGATCACCTCACAAACAAAAATGAAAAGAAGGAACACA
>NC_051418.1:31350137-31350326 GCF_015228065.2 Penaeus monodon
GAACGAAGTAATCAAAATGATCTGGTTCGATTTGCATAAACACCTCCAACGGATCTCTGCCCAGATCACACAACAAACTATGTGATATGCAGTAGCCAATGATTTCAAACAGCTACTTTACTTTTTACGATGCAGTGTGCAGTTATACACTTTCAAAACCGACCACACATTACTGAATGGTACAAGGCA
>NC_051418.1:31351565-31352793 GCF_015228065.2 Penaeus monodon
ACTCACAATCAGAAACACAAAGCATTCATAAAAATAAATCATGAGTTCAGAACACTTCATTGCAATTAGTATCACTAGATGCCTGTGACATTCCCTTCAAAATTCCCAAAGATTCTGCAGTCAAACTTTTACAACTATAGATAACAAAGCCATTAAATAAATCTACAGGCTCCTACAATTTGTTAAATGCTGACAATAATGCTTACAAACTTTTCATTCTGTGTGTCTACTTTTTTCCCCCTTTTTTTTTAATCACTCATACAGCTAATACTCTGAAAAGAAGAAAATATAGTTATCATGCTAATGCTAGATGATTCCATGATAACTGCATGATCTGCTCCTTCACCACTTTCTATCAACTCTATCATTCTTGCTGCATTTTGGGTAGAGAATGTGTCATACATTTATGGAAAAGACAAAAGGACCTTATAACACATATATAAAAGGCAATTTAGGTTACCTGAGATCACCTAAAAATTGCCTGAGCTCCATTTTATTCTTCTTTGTCTTTATTTTTGGTTTTATGGCATCTACAAGCATTTGGAATCAATAAGTGTACTTAGCATGCTTCTGTAAGGTTTTGAGTAAATACCTCTACAGACCTTTATAATCTTCTTTAAGTTCATTATTCTGACACAATAAAGAAATCAAATCTTTACAAATGTTCCTCCCATAATCACACAAAGTAATCAAAAGACAATTAGCTTGTTTTCCACACTAACTACATGCCATAACAATCCAAATCACAGCATAACATCAAGGGTGAGGGCAATGCCACACTTAAACGAGGATTGTGATAGCGGGCTGAAGCGATCAGGGGTCATGATACAGGCTGCCTTGGGAGGGAGGGAGGCCAGGACGATCCCTAATGGCTTACTAACTTCTAGTAAATTGCTGCTTTTGCTGTTTCCATCATCAGCTTCTCGAATCTGAGACATTTTCTGCTCCTATTCTGACCCTAATCTTTTGGGTAAAGTGGGTATAATTCTAAGCCTAATCATATACTTCTTGGCATTATCGTCACAAACCAGATTCTGTTATCATTCACAGGTAGTTGTTATCACATTTGTAGGTTGAACTATGATGCTTATCTTGGCTTGCTTTGCCATATCTTTGAGAAATCTAACAGTATAATTTCATTAACCAATCTTCTATAGTCAAGATTACGCACTATATACTTATTACCCATAAACATCTAACCTAAATTCAAGCACTTTACCCTGTGCCC
>NC_051418.1:31353307-31353680 GCF_015228065.2 Penaeus monodon
ATTATTAACCAACTGTCCATATTTACTGCTATATACAGACTAGTTTAGTCTGTTAAAGATCACCTTCCCAAATAAAGAAGCACAAACTGATAATAAGGTGGATATGTAAAAGTTCCCAATTGTATGCACTGTTTTTGCTTTGAAGATGGTGGGCAAAAATAGTAGGCATACAGTGATGTCAACAGAATGTTTCCCCTCATACCAGGCTTGATGCTGAATTAACTGTAATTTCCTTGGTAGCAAGAACCATCAAACTATCATGAATCAAGGAAAGCATTGTGCCAATTTTCTAACTATGTCAAATCATTTGCCTTGGATGATACTCAGCTATATGTACTGTTCAGTTAATATGCTCCAGCTTAAGTAGGACTCA
>NC_051418.1:31353836-31354342 GCF_015228065.2 Penaeus monodon
ATCTTATAAATTGGACTTGTTTTGTGCACCACTTTAACAAGCCTAATAGACTCTCATCTGGTGGACATTGATTCAGGTTGCAATGGCATGGAGAAACATGAGAAGCCCCCATGCATTCTTGTCTTTTTACAACCAATTTAGATTTGTTTCTAATTTTCTATGATACTCACTACCAAGTTATTTGGTAATAGCAAACTGAGCTACATCTATGTGTATTAAGTGTTTGAGAAAATATTTGATAACTGTATAATCTTTATATTGTACATCTATACTTACAATGTGACAACATGAATACATATGCAACTATAGGGTCTCTAAATTCAATTTCATTATTTTCCCTTACTTTGAATTAACTAATAACTGGGCAAACAAGACATTAAAAGGTATAAGGAAGTGAAAACTACTACACATTCACTACATTATAAAGAGAATAATATACTAGTACAGGACTGACAGAATTCATATCTTTGTGCCTTCTTGTTGATAACGAAATATAGGCTTTTACA
>NC_051418.1:31354381-31355167 GCF_015228065.2 Penaeus monodon
TTTTCTAGCCACTTCAAAGTAAAATACCATTTGAAAATATTACATGATTTTCATGGAACTGTAAAGTTTCACAAAAACATAAACTTCTAGTAAAAATAAGCAAATAAAGTAGTCTACAGCTATAAATCTGCAGAGGCTGGCTGGTTCAGATCTCTAAAATATAGTGGGCCAAGTATTGTATACACCTGCTTGTCATAAAATATCTTAGGCCTAATTTATAAAGGGTTCTTGTTGCTGTTTTATGGTTAATTCACTTTAAATAGAAGAGAAAACTTAAAGTTGCAATCTGTATTTCACCACTCATTGTGTGCCTAAGCCTATTGATCACCAAAACAGATATATACCAAAGAATAACAAAACATTTCTTATGGTATCAAATGGGTATCAGATGAGGAAACAGATGATTGTTATTTTTGTTCACCCCAGGGATACCAATAATAGGAAAATTCCACCCTCTGATTCACACCTCATGGAAAAGACTATCTTGTATATATATATGGTTTGTCTATAATGTTCATGCAATATATAAAAAAACAGGAAAAGTCAGCAAAACAGATGGGACACAATATACATATTTTCAAATATCCATGGTTCTTTTCCACATTCTCCATATCATTTGTTATGGAGTTTAGATGGTCATCTTTCATATTTAAACTTTAGTTTGGTGATACTTTATCAGAATTTTCATAGTTGGAAGTTGCTATATCTTTCTCATAGGATGAGAATAAAGTGGTGCACTTTTTTGTGGTGGTCTCCTACAAATCTATATATAAAAACATACACAAA
>NC_051418.1:31355467-31355702 GCF_015228065.2 Penaeus monodon
GAAAAAATCTACTTTCTTACTTTATAATTCACAAAACCCAAATCTTATGTAACAACCTTAAATATTCATAGAAAATAACTGACATATTAAGTCTGCCTTGTTGCAGCAATCAAGTTCTCAATACATACTAATCTGGTATTTTCTGGAGTTCTGAAGCAATATGGTTGAATCCAACAACTGATGTTTTACTAAGTCAGTATGGGAAACAGCATCGAAAGAAGCCAATCAGTCAGAG
>NC_051418.1:31355735-31357490 GCF_015228065.2 Penaeus monodon
TCTAAAGGGTCCACGAACTGCTTTGTTATCAGCAGCGAGACATATGTTTTGGTCTGAACATCACTCGAATCAAACAGACGCCTCACTTCATCCTCAACGAGAGCCCAGAGTAAAGGAGATAATAATGAATACAACTCCCCCCCCAAAAAAAAAGAAATGGAGTAAAAAAAAAAAACAATGAAAGGAGGATATTATGTTATGCTCCGTCTTGGGGTTATACCTCATGCTCCTGGTTTTCTGTGTAGGCGAGGTCCAAGCACTCCAGGATGTTGACAACGAGGGGCATGAGGTCCTTGACCACATCCTCGTCGTAGCGGGAAATCATCCGCTCGAACTCCTGGTAAATGCTGCCCGCCAGAGATTGCACCTTCTCCGACATGACGACGTGGGAGTCATCGTGCGAGTTGTACACGGTCTCGCCCTCGGTCATCATATCCATCTCGAATCACTTTTCTGGGGATGCGAGCACTTAAAAAAAAGGGTGACACCGCGCGTGGTTCTTATCTGACCATTTTTTTAGCGACTTGGATTTGCACCTCACATGACTAAGACGGGGTTAATTTCGACACTTTCCAGCCGCGACTCGCACTTCCTCCTCACTCAATGACGTTGCAGAGGAACACTGGCTGGTGCGTTCCAATAATGTTTTCGTCTGCTTACTCATTTCCCTTGCTCTCTCCTCGTCTGTGATATTTAGCTGCGTTTAAAACTTGGCTGACATTTGGATGACTTATTCTGAGGGGACTCTTTGTGTGAATGTCCCCAAGATAATTTAAAAAGCTGATAAAGGTAATACTATTTACGTATTTTTAGGAGCCTTTATAGGTATATTGATTTTCTAATGTAAGGATTGGTTTTGTGTTAAATTGACATTTTGAAAAGGGCGTGAATTCATTTACACCGAAAATAATAGCACAAAGTAGTTATGAATTGAGTGGTGTATTGGAAGGAGTTTGATAACGAAATAAAAGGGATTTATGAATTAGGGAGTGACTGTCATTTTCTCTTAAATTCCTTCACTTTCCATATAATTCCATCATATTTATTATATTATGCACGAAAATTAGAATATTTCTTGTCATTAATTAGCAGAAAATAATTCATTTGATGTCGAGAATTTGCGATACTGTTATTCGAATATGTGGCTTTGGCTTCGAGTAATATCCAGTTATCTCTGGCACATGACACTTGGTGGATTCTGTCATGTAGATTAATCGTATTAAACACAAGATATTGTATTATTTTATAAAGAGGCGTAAAAAGGCATTAATAACAACAACAAAAGTGACATAAAAAATCTAATCACACCATCCGAAATATAAACAACAAAGATGTCAGCTCTCTCTACTCGTCTTCGAGCAACGCAAGGGAAATGGCGTTTTTTACCGATTTCTACGAATTATCGCCGGTATTCAGTAGACCAAAGTAAAGGAAAACCAGTGAGAATCGGGTGCGCCAGCGGATTCTGGGGTGACACTCCTACGGCAGGTATGAAACTCTATTGTCGAAAATACTTCTTATCTCTCCCGGTTGTTTCACGTTAAAATTTTTCCCTTTCTTTTCCCATATTCAGTATTTGTTTTTCCAGTAGAATGTCAGTTTTGTAAATGCATTTGACACATTCCAAAAAGTACATAGAATCGATAGATCGATAAGTCCTATTTCTTCATATCTAAAGAAAAGTTGGAAAAGTTTATGAAATGTCTTCAATTATAAAATAGATTAAGATAATGTTACATTTCTGAATGCATTGCT
>NC_051418.1:31357561-31358357 GCF_015228065.2 Penaeus monodon
GTTGTAATTTATCACAACTAAACAGCACATACATACACATTTTGGCAGCATGCACATGCACGCATACACACTCACACCTACTGCATGAATGAACTATCTATTACCTATGTCTTCTATATCTGCAGCTCCTCAACTGATTCACAATGGCAATTTGGACTTCCTCATGTTCGACTACCTCTCAGAAATCACCATGTCCCTCCTTACGGCTGCAAGAGCCAAGAAGCCAGAGCTGGGGTTTGCACCTGACTTTGTGCTCTATGCCATTGGACCATACTTGAATGACATCAAACGGAAAGGTGGATGTTGCAGTTGTATTTATTCATTTGTATACAATATCTTCAATTTCTGATAGGTAAATTAGTATAATACAGATTACATAAGGATTTCTCTGAAAGTATGAATGTGGCCAGTTTGTATTGGAACAATTGAAATTAGTATTTTGCTGTATTATTGATAAACTTTTACAGAACTCTGTGTGTATATAATGAATGTGTATATGTGGTTGTTGAGTGTTTGTAAGATTGTTTCTCTGTACATGATCAGTACATACTGTTGTAGTTAACAAAAGATTTAAAGCACATTGAAATATCTAGGTATCAGAGTCCTGAGCAATGCTGGTGGAATTAACCCAGAGGGCTGTGCTGAGGCACTGAGGCAGGCTGCTAGCAAGGCTGGTGTTGATCTGAAGGTGAGTTTTTTGTCAGCATCACTCATGAAATGCTATTTATACTTTTTTGTATCCAGTGAACAAATAAAGTCATTCATTAAATTTGAAAGTAACAGATAGGGAAAGTAG
>NC_051418.1:31358788-31359946 GCF_015228065.2 Penaeus monodon
TTGCAAGATTGGATGGCCGTGTGACGCTAAAAAATTACCAGGAAGTTGATAGAATGCACACACAATAGCATATATTTATATTGGGAATGTTTAAAGACACCTATATATCCATTGCTGTCTTCCTGCCTATCAGCACTCCTGCTAAAGCCAGCAAGCTTGTCGTATGTATATGCATATCCTAGCAAGCAAGAGATTGTAGACTTCCCTTACAATTTATTTAATGAGGAACCAGTGAACACTATCTTACTAGAATGTAGAGGTTTGTAGCCACAGTTATTACTTGACAGTGTCAAACTTGAATTAGGAATAAATAAGACTGTATGATATTAGGATTTGAAAACAATTAACATGTTTAAAAGAAAAAATTCAGTATTGAAAACTACAGATGTCATCCATACATTTACCATCATCTTTCTGAGCAGAGAAGGTTGCTGTATACACTGATGAAATGTGTTAATCTTGATATAAAGTATGGTGTGAATGTGTCTTATTTTATGTTCTATTTTTTCCATCCTCTTTTTATGAAAATATTATTTTACTGGGACTGTATAGTCTTTCATGTTAATCCTATAAATGGAGTAGATTCCTTCACATTCACTTTCTCAATCTAAAAATGAAAGTGCAATTCTCTCTTTTGAGATACTTATAGAGAGACTTGCTAGAATCAAACAGAATTGCAGCTTTAATTATGTTTAATTATGGAAAAAGTGGGGGATGGAGCTTCATAAATTAAGCATTTTATAAGAAGTGAGAAAACCCCCAACTGTTTATAAGAGGTGAGAAAACCCCCCAACTGTAAGACTAAACAATATCAGTTATAGGCACAGACAAAAAAATAATTTCCAAAAAGGGAACAGAAAAGAGGTTGATTTGGATAGCATTTGTATTAATATTGGACAAGGAACATACAAATTAAAAAGAATCAAGACATTTAAAATAGTGGAATAGTAATAGTGGCCTTCAAGATAATCATCACTGACTACCCAGTCATACAGGTGATTTACAATAGAATATGATTGAGCAGGTTGCTGTTGTTACGGGTGATGATCTAATGCCAGTAAAGAAACAATTGATAGCTGCCGGAATGCCCGATATGAAAAGCGGTCTTCCTCTACCAAAAACTGTTCACAGCATGAATGCATATTTAGGGTAAGAGTC
>NC_051418.1:31360015-31360695 GCF_015228065.2 Penaeus monodon
GAAATGGAATTTGAATATCCAAATGGAAATTTATTACCTACTTATTTATCAGTTTCTTCAGTTTGAATATTCATTTGTAATTTATTTTGATGGAAGTTACATTTCTTTACATTTTCTTTTTACAGAGCTGGTCCAATAGCTAAAGCCTTAGATGGAGGTGCAGATATTGTTGTTACAGGCAGGTGCGCTGACAGCTCTTTGGCTCTTGCACCTCTCATGCATAGTGTAAGAGATTCCAAAACTGGTCTGAATTTTTTTCCTGCTATATTTTTCCCCTGGTAAAGCAAAAACTAAAGTTAATGTGTATATAGATATTTAGATCCTCTTGCCCCATCTCCTCTCCCTCTCTCTTTCTTTTCCTCCTCCGTCCAGAAATGAATAACTTTTTTATCTCTTGCAGTTTGGGTGGCAGTCAAATGATTATGACCAGCTTGCAAGTGGCAGCCTGGCAGGTCACTTGATTGAGTGTGGTGCACAGGCAACTGGTGGTGTTTATACTGACTGGGAGGCTGTTCCTGACTGGCATAATATAGGTATGAGGCTTAGGTTGAGCTCATGGTTCAGAGGAGGTTATTCTTGCAAATATATATGAGGAAATAGGATGGGGATGCATTGTTTGATTTTGATAACAATAATATGACTATATTGTGTGGGTACAGTACATGTTTAGGCCTGTAATG
>NC_051418.1:31360748-31361590 GCF_015228065.2 Penaeus monodon
AGGCTTTCCAATAGCAGAAGTGTCAGGCAATGGAGATTTCATGATCACAAAGCCCCCTCACACGGGAGGTATTGTCAATCAGATGACTGTTGCTGAGCAGATGCTCTACGAGATTGGGGACCCACGGGCCTATATTCTTCCGGATGTTGTCTGTGACTTTACTGGGGTCCAGCTAGAGGAGACCAACTGTGGGGTCATTGTGAAAGGGGCTAAGGGGAAGAAGCCCACTGACTCGTATAAGGTGGGTGGCCTTTTATAGGGATAATGAGGATTTGTGCTAATGGTGAGGATGTAGATGAAGGAGGTGATGTGTAAGTATTCCATAGCATTATGTTACATAATATAGTGTAATATACTTTAAATCAGGAGTAAACTACATGTTAAAAAAATGAGTCTCTACTAAATAAATATTGTAATATTAGACTTGTTCTTCTCTTATCTTAAAAAAAAATTTTAGTATGACTTAATTTGTACTCTTTCATCACACTGACACAACCTCAGATATTTTTTACACTAAACACTCCCACATGTGCTCTGTCAGTCATTAGCCACTGTGCCTTCAGGTTAGTGCAACATATCTTGATGGCTACAAGGCTACTGCTGTCAGCTGTATTGGAGGACCTAGAAGCCGTGACAAGGGCAGGAAAACCGCTGAGGCGATTGTGCAGAGGTGCCGCAACATATTCCAAATGCTCAAGCTCCCTGACTTCACCCGAGTCCACATCCAGATATTGGGTGCAGAGGATACCTATGGGCCCCATGCAAGGTGAGTATGGTAATTTTGTGCATTCTTCTTGGATTTTTCTTGAATTCGCAGAAGACATGTATGAATTTTGCATTCC
>NC_051418.1:31361982-31362064 GCF_015228065.2 Penaeus monodon
CCCATATAGAGCGATGACGATTATTAAAACAAAATAGGTTTCCTAATCAGTGAGCTGAAAATGTACTTTAGTCAAATGGGAA
>NC_051418.1:31363229-31364595 GCF_015228065.2 Penaeus monodon
GGGCATGGTGTAGGATTTAATTTCAGTTAGACTTTTAATATCTTGGCTGGCCTTTGACATTATTGATGTTCTAAATACTAAGGCAAGCTGGCCATGATTGGGATTAGTGTCATTAGAGTAAAATATTTTCCAAAAATCAGTTGATTGTTCAGTGTTCCTGGAACTAATTTAATGCAATTGTCTTTCCATTCTTTCTGATTGTAAAATGAATATTGTAGCACAAAAAATAAGGTCACAGAGATCTCTCATTTCAAGAAACTACTTGCTGACTGACAGATGAGGTTTTTAGAATCGGTAAAATTTCAGCAGCAGAAATTTTTCAGCAAGATGAGCTCTTTGGATTTAAACAAGATGAAATTTTTGGAAGGTAATGGTCATATGAGGATGATCTCCCTCCCTGCTGTTAACTCTACCATTGCCTTTGTGTTTTGTCATTTTCTCAGTATGTATTATATTTGTTTAACATTTTAATAATCTCTGCTGTCAAGAGAGCTAAATTACATAACAGCTAACAGTTACTCTGCATGGAACCCCAGCCACCAGAGGATATCCAAGAATTATTTATTTATTAAAGTTATATTTTATATGTCATTGGTAAATAAATAATACAAATATGTAGCATAAGATTACATATTTGTATTTTTTAAATTTACCGTTGACATATATAAATAAAGATTTTATAGAATAAAGCATATTTGGAGGTCCTATGATGGCTGGAGCTTGAGGTAAAGTATTTATTTGATTTTATGTAAGTTAACTCTCTTGACAATGCAGATATTACAAAAAAGGTAACGATTAATTCTGAGTTTTGGAATCATAGGATTTCATGAGCTATGAAGTTAGATGTGTTTATATAGTTACAGGTCTGTTATGCATGTAAAGGCATGTGTTCTCTATATACATTACTTCCTTTTTATTTTAGGTTATACTGAAGTAAGTAAAATACTTGAACACATCCTTGGGTGGTAACCCTTCTCTCTAACTGTTGTAAGTCATGCCTCACATCCTTGGTTGAGAATCCGTTCCTCTAATTGGTTTTTGTTTTTTTGCAGTGTTGGAGAAGGTCCTCGTGAGGGTGTCATCTGGATCTCTGTCCATCACGAACAAAAGAAGGCTGTCGAGCTGTTTGCCCGTGAAATAGCAGCAGCTGGAACTGGTATGGCCCCTGGACTCACAAATATTGTTGGAGGTCGGCCTAGGGCGTCTCCTCTCCTGCGTCTGCATTCCTTCCTCATACCAAAAGATCAGTGCAAGGTAATTTGTGGAAATACTGTGTAAAGTTTGCTCTAGTTTGAAGACTTGCAAAAATAGATAATAATTATCCAAGCAAAAAATATTTCAATTAAGGCAAAATATAGGGTCGTAT
>NC_051418.1:31364859-31365700 GCF_015228065.2 Penaeus monodon
CAGGCTATGAATAACTAGACATAAATTATTCTAAATTCTGAAGTACTTCCATTTAAGGTGAGTATCCATGCTGATGGGAAAGAGGAAATGTACAGTGAGACTGCAGATACAGTTCCCGCTTCCGCCTATGACTTTCCGGATCAGCCAGTATCTGAAGCCTCAGATTTGACTAAGGGATCAAAATGGTATGTTTATGTATAATAAAAGAAAGAAAGGGAAAAAAAGAGAATATGAATAAGGGAGTGAGTGCATTTGAAATATATGAATAACATGCATAATGCCCTGTTTAATCTCAACTTGATTGGCAGCTATCGACTGGAGTCCCTGGCTCTGACTCGCAGCGGTGACAAGGCAGACTCCTGCAATATTGGTGTCATTGCAAGGCATCCTTCTCTATATCCATACCTGAAGGAGGCTCTTACATCGGAAGCTGTTGCAGAATACTTTAGACATGTTTTCCCAGACAATGTCAACCCCTTGGACTGTGTAAAAAGGTAGTCATATATAAAATTTGCCTCTCATAGTAGTAGTGTAGTGCACAAGCTGTTTTGAAGATAAAGTATTATCTTGTTATGTAAGCTTTTAAGTGAAACTTTTTCAGTATACTCAGATTGATAAAACTTAATGAATTTCTATTTGGAAAAAAATTTACGCAGAATACATAAGTGAATTCCATATTGAATTTATGGCTTTCCAGCTTTGGATGATATTAAGCCTAGAATGAGCAACACTTGTTAGAACGAGGAGTAAAAGAGTTCAAGGTTGAGAGAAATTCGAGGTTGTGAAGTCCACTGATTTATTTTCATTTTCCATATTCCAATTGTAAATTAAGCTTTTGCAT
>NC_051418.1:31365730-31365821 GCF_015228065.2 Penaeus monodon
GCTGAAGTTATTGGTACACTTGCAGTTAGTAACTGCACCCCCTCACACACAACACTGCACCATCACAGCCACAAAAAATAAATATGATGAT
>NC_051418.1:31365863-31367154 GCF_015228065.2 Penaeus monodon
TTGCAGCTTTGGAAACTAATGTGTCATCTTCCTCTTTCTCATTCTAGGTATGAGGTGGACGGCATATGTGGCCTCAATTTTGTCCTCGAGCAGTCACTTGGTGGAGGAGGAGTGGCGTCACTACGCTCTGATCCTCAGGGAAAAGCTTATGGCCAGATGCTCCTTGACTTCATCATAAAGGATATGCCAGATATCTGCTCTATCAGCCACTAGTATGAGAGTCAAACTGTTGTGAAACAAGGAGAGAAATGTTAAATTTAGATTAACAGAGATTGTTTTCCTTGCTAGCAGGGAGCTCTCTCTTTCTCTTAGCTTTCTTTGTTAATGCAGAATTTTTCCTCTCTTGTCAGGATATTTGTACACCTTGAACTGACTGCCATATCCATCTTATACTGTAATTGAGATGTGGAAGTAAATATTTTTGATATAGAGAAAAAAAAGGATAGGTATAATTATTAAAAAAAAAAAAAATGGATGTAAAATAAGAATAATTGTCGATTGTAGTGGAGTCATGATTGTCCATATGTTAGGTATTGTGTATTGAAATTGTATATTATTTAAAAGTACAAGGTCTTCAGTAATGACTTTTATAACCTTTTTTTGATAGCTACTAAAATCTGGACTCTTCCAAGTCAGCAGAATATAATGTAAACAAAAGGAAAAGATGACTGAAGATGCAGTTCATTAAAGACCAAGAAATAGTAAAGAAGAAAACAGTATATGTAAAATATTTTGAGTTCTTTACCTATAATATTTCTTTTAAAAGTGCTAAATTGTATATGTACTTAACTTATGGTGCTTCTTGTAAATTAAGCTGATATTTTGTAGTTCTTGTTGCAGTGAAGTTGATTTGAAAATGCACACAATGATATGTAACAAGTATGTAGTGGACCAGAGTTGGATTATACTTGTGACTTCAGTGTGATGCATGCACAAATCTTGTCTTTCATATAATACAGCAGAGTCAGACAAAACCATTATATTTATGTAAAGTTTGGTAAATAAATGTATATTTTGTATATGACAGAATTTTAGTACTTTGTGATAATCATTATATTTCAGTGACTTGGGATATAAATTAGGAAAAGAAATATTAAATAATGAAAATTATAATGGTCTGTATTTATTTTTCCCACTAGATGTATGGCAATGAAGTGAGGATATTGTAGGAATGGCAAAGGCAACTGAAAATTGTATAAAATATAGTATATTATGTAATTTGTGTCAAGAGAATTGCTCATCAAAGATATCCACAGATGGAACATGGAAAGTTAAATAATATATATAGGTT
>NC_051418.1:31368248-31370242 GCF_015228065.2 Penaeus monodon
GTGGGGGGGGGGGGTAAGTATGTAAAAGGTGATATTTTTGTATTCTTAATGAGTAACAAGTATTTTTTTTTTTAAGTGAAAGTTACATCTGATTACAACAAACAAACAACAAAAAAGCCATTCCATTTTATCATTATTGTATTTTTATTAAGTGTATTTAGTGATGTAAAACATAAAAACTATCTGTAAAAGTTTGATAAATATGCAGTATTGTAAAGCATATTGAGGGAATAGATGTGTTTGTTATTATTTATGGAATACTAAGCTAAAACAATAGAACTTCCATGATTATCTTAACCACAGAATTTACAAGGTTACCTTTATCACAGAATTTATATCATTATCCTCTCCTCTCAAATTAACACCAAGAAAATTTCATTACCAAATTAACATTAAGATATGAAAATATAAAATATGTATTTCAAAAGGCTGTATGCTACCACCACAGTGATGTAGGTCAAAATATCTGTCAGTTTATCTTTGTATATCTGTCTGTGCAACAGTTTATCAAGGCAGTTTCAAATCCTTTATTGCAGATAGACATGGAAGTGGAGTGATAATGAGTAAAGAAGACAGTGGTAATGACATTTAAGCAGTTTTTTACTGGAAAGTTATGGTTGTTTTTCTTTCTGTTAAACTTGATTCAGAATCTTACTTTTGCTTCATTTATTTCATTATATTCTTTCCTTTTCTTTTAATAATAAACTGTTTTATGTATTTCTCTTTAGCCCATATTCAAGACAATTTGTAGTTGTGAGAAGTCTTTTGTATATATGTGGATGTTCATTGGCCTAAATTCATTCAGATGTGAGCACAAGATCTGAAAAAGAGTTTCTCTTAACATGAATTTGTACTTATATATACATCAAATTATTGTTCAAACGAACCCCTACTCAATGTATCACATCAAGGTAGCATGTAAAAAATAACAGCCTAATATGATTTCAATTTGA
Source organism: Penaeus monodon (assembly GCF_015228065.2). Lineage (NCBI taxonomy): Eukaryota > Metazoa > Arthropoda > Malacostraca > Decapoda > Penaeidae > Penaeus > Penaeus monodon. The sequence continues at coordinate 31,369,202 of NC_051418.1, forward strand.
AAGTAAATAAAAAGAAAACATGAATTACATGTAAAACCTAAGCAAAACTACATACAATTGATAAAACTCACAATGAAGAAAATGGAACTGCTTACCCCATCAGCTTACTAACAATTCACATATTAACCCAACACTTACCTAACCCAATAGAAAAGAAGGACAAGAGTTGAAATACATTTAAACTATTATAGAAAAAAAGCAATCTGGCTGTATGGCAACAGTGTATTGCTTAGCAGCAATTGTAGCTAATATGCATCTCAGAATATCAACAGCTCTTTAAATTTCCTGGCCTGTCATAAACTTCTTCCACTGACAATAATTTACATATAGTCTCTAACTATCCCATTAAGAAATCAGCCATGTACTATTTTCTTACAGTTTATGAAGTATGTGGTGACAAGTTCTCAATTGGCCAACTATGTCCCAATTTTTAGAAACCTTTCATTTCATCATATTCATTCAGTCATCTTTCTCTTCTTACCATTACTCTCAAGAGATATTCCAGAAACTTATACTGACTTATCGCTAAACAACGAACATCATTTGTTTTATAACTGAGCATTTTTATAAGCATAGAGTATCAACAGCTCTTTAAATTTCCTGGCCTGTCATAAACTTCTTTCACTGACAGTAAAAACGGGGGGGAGGGTGAAGGGGGGTAAGTTTTTGAAATGCTAAGAAAAACAACACTATTTTATCTATTTTCTCAAAAATTTGGATATTTTGTTCATTTTAACATTCCACATCTTCTGGTACTAAATTTGTGGAAATCCCCCTTTCTATTGGCCCACACTTTTGCATACTTTGCAATAAAAAAAATCAGCATGAACACCAATAAAATCCATAGAGACTAATGTAAGCTTTTTTTTCAAATTTTGCCTTAGTCTCACACACCCAAAAAAGGGCTTTCTTTGATGCTTAAAATTTTGCCAAAAAAATTCAGGACCGAAATTTTTCAAAACTATCAATCTGAACATTTTGATAAGTTTTCAAATGATACCATTTTTTTTCTTATTGAATAGGAACTGTTTGTGAATAGAG
>NC_051418.1:31370291-31370525 GCF_015228065.2 Penaeus monodon
CAAAGGAGAAAAAATTGGATAGGTTTCATTTCATTTTCTGTTCATTTCCTACAAGCGCTGTTTTCATCATCTAATTACCAGAGAAGCTACATTCATTTCTCTTTCAAAGATATGGAGATTGGTCACCAAGTTATAACATTTAAATAAAATCACCACTCCAAAAAGTAGAAAAAATCGATTTTTTGGAACATTTCCCAATCCAGAAATAAGGTTATTGTGAGTATCAGACCATTT
>NC_051418.1:31372490-31372577 GCF_015228065.2 Penaeus monodon
GTGCGTCTTTCCATTAGCTCTTTAATGTAATGAACAAATCTTATAAACTGTTTGAGAATGGCGGTACACACGCTCGAAATTTTCTGT
>NC_051418.1:31372609-31372811 GCF_015228065.2 Penaeus monodon
TATCTGTTCATTTTCTGAAGTTTTCTTTTCATGAAAATTTATTATCTAATTAACCATAAAACCACACACATTTCTCTCTCAAATGCCGTGTTTTACATGAAGTCTTGACTGGTTCCCGAGTTACATTATAAACTAAAACAGAACCTCCGTATACGCAACGTGATGCATACATTAACGCAGTTATTCCTTGAATCAGACCACT
>NC_051418.1:31373055-31374219 GCF_015228065.2 Penaeus monodon
CGGTGACTCTGAATTGCTACTTTATGCGTTGGAAATATCCATTTAGAAAGCGTTTGCATTTTGAAATATAAACTCACCACTGTTTGTTTGCCATGGCCGTTTCTTTTCTTGATTTAACCTCACAAACCGATTATTTATAGGCCTAAATATAACGAGTTTATATTTGACATTTAAATGTAAGATTTTTAGTCTTTATACTATTTAGTCGTTTATATCTATTTAAATGTAGCCATATTGTTACTATAATGCGTTTTCTCGATTGTCTGGGATCAATGAACATAATAACGTAAATTCTTTGCTGTGCGCAGTCAAGGCAGTAGTGACTGGCGCAAGCATGAAGATTCTCTGGAGGCTCCCGTGCGGCCGCGGGGACTGCGAGGTCGACCTACAAAGTCACGTTCGTTCATTTTTCGAGACAGAGACTCACCACTGTTCTGTGGAACCTTGAATTTGTTTACATGGCGTTTATGTACCACATAAGTATATACTAAATTTATAATGGAGAAAACATTTAAAATTGTTTGATGGGTCTTCATATTTTCTTTTTCATCATAGAAAAAACTTCACATTCAGCTGGTAATGTCAAAATATAATATTTTAGCTCCAGAAGGGGATAAACACGTACGTGTAAAAATTGCCGACGCCTTGGATTCACGAAGCCCACTCACTGCCGAGTTTTTCTTCGCGGAGGTTTATATTCGGGTGGCCAATTCTTCATTCGTATGCGAGTGTGAAAATGGGTATAACTAATTTTTGATGAATCCACCCCCTCCCCACCAGACCCAACTACCCCCATCCAAATGAGGGACAGTCCCCTTAAAAATCAGTTATCTCCCTATTTTCTTACAGTTTATGGAGTATGTGGTGACGAATTCTCTATTGGCCAACCTTGTCCCAAATTTTAGAAACCTTTCATTTCATCAGTTTCATTCAGTCTTTACCATTGTTCTCAAGAAATATTCAAGAAACTTACTATCTACTACGTGTCCCTAGAGAACGAACATAATTTGTTTTATAACAGTGATCATTTTTTTTCTTCTTTTATCTAACTAGATCACTTTCTATATATTGTTAACCATTTACATCACCAGAGCTCGGCTGATAACCTGTCATCGATGTTACTCCATGTAGCACACGCGAAGAGGAGAGGGAGACAGAGAATAG
>NC_051418.1:31374263-31374342 GCF_015228065.2 Penaeus monodon
AAGAACTGTTTTCTTTCATGCACAAAGTTAAAAATAGGAACTACTTTTACCGGATGTAGAAGTGGCCGATGATCCAGCC
>NC_051418.1:31374365-31374433 GCF_015228065.2 Penaeus monodon
AGAGAGAGAGTATATATTATAAATATTGATAAATTTATTTTCATCCAATAATAGTTCATGAACATCTA
>NC_051418.1:31377827-31377910 GCF_015228065.2 Penaeus monodon
ACATTGTTTATAACATGAGTCATTTTTTTTTATTATATGTTAACCATTTATCCCCGAGGGCTATAACTTCATTACGACACCAT
>NC_051418.1:31378388-31378573 GCF_015228065.2 Penaeus monodon
TCCTTCCATCGTTCTCAAGAAATATTCAAGAAACTTACTACCTAGAGAACGAACATAATTTGTTTTATAACAATGAGCATTTTTTTCTTTTTACTTTTCACTTTCTATATATTGTTAACCATTTACATCACCCGAGCTCGGCTGATAACCTGTCATCGATGCTACTCCATGTAGCATCGATGACA
>NC_051418.1:31379671-31380042 GCF_015228065.2 Penaeus monodon
ATATAAAATATAGAAAATATATATGATAATATGATATAAAATATAGAATAGTAACGAGAATTGATAAAATAGATAATATAGAAAGAAATATATGATATGAATAAAAAAGATAATAATATATATATATATAATAAACAGATTTTAATAGATAGATAAAAATAAATTAAGAGATAGATAAAAAATAGTAGAAAAAAAATATGAGAGATATATAATAAAATTAGATATATATATAATATTAGATATAAAGAATAGTAAGATACAATCTATATAATATAAAATGATATTATGATATAGATATGATATATATATAATAAAACAAAAGTAGATGTATAATAAGAATGACAGTATAGTGATGGAGGAGAGATAAGTTT
>NC_051418.1:31380533-31383504 GCF_015228065.2 Penaeus monodon
GAACTTCCTTTAGAAGTTACGGAGGTTTTGCAAAAAGGTATATAATCATAAAGAGCTTTTGGTTGGTTTATTTATTTATTTAACCACTAATATGAAAAACTATCATGACAGCCACCTTCTGAGATTGAAAAATTATTATGCAACGATGATGGTAATGCTTATATTATTGTCTTTAAGGTATGTTGTAAGGACTTTTGCTCGAGATAGAATATCTGAGCACTTTCCCTTTCTTGTGTACCACTTCATTTCTCGTCACTGTTTTCATTGTATTTTTACATCGCTTTTCAGTTGTATTTCTCGCCGTGTCCATCTCTTGTTACGCCACCTTTACAAGCGCGAAATGCTGGAAGTCACACCCACATGTCACGAGCAGCGTCACGGGTCTGTGTCCCTCGGGCCGCCAGCTGTACATCCGCCCACGGATTCAACTCGGCGTCGGCGCTTTGAGGGCGAAGCCAAGGCTCTTGAGGGTCGTGTGGATGTCTTCGTACACCTTCGGGTCCTCGATCGTCGGGGAGATCTTGACAGCCTTGTCTCGCGCGAGGTCGGCGATGCTCTTCCTTGCCGTTTTGCCCGAGCGCGTCCTGGGTAGCCCTTTGACGGCGCCGCTGAGACGAAACGCCGCCACGGGCCCAATCACGCGGCGCACCACATCCACGAGCTCCTTCGACACCTGCTCCCCCGTCAGTTCGCTTCCGGCCCTGACGACGAAGAGGCCGAGCGGGACCTCGCCCTTCATATCGTCCGGGACGCCGACGACGGCCGCGTCCACTACGTCAGGGTGCTCCAACATGGCCTCCTCCAGCGCAAGCGTGCTCAGCCGGTGGCCCGCCACGTTAATCACGTCGTCGTCACGCGACATGACGGCCACATAGCCCTGGGCATCCCGCATACCAGCGTCCATGGTGTCATAGTAGCCCGGGTATTCCCTGAAGTATGTGTCAACGAAGCGATCGTCCGCCCGGTAGAGGGTGCTCATGCAGCATGGAGGAAGCGGCAGGCGGGACACGATGCGCCCTAACTCGCCAGGCCCCGCCTCGCGCCCCTCCTCCGTCAATACCGACAGGTTGTAGCCGACCATGGGCTTCCCCGAGGCGTTTCGAGGTGGGTTCAGTGACATGTTCATTCCCACGCTGTGAGCTGTGATGGGGAACCCCGTCTCCGTCTGCCACCAGTTGTCCAGCACGGGCGCCCCGAAGCTCTTCTCGGACCACACGCGCGTTTCGTGGTCCAGCGGCTCCCCGGCCACGAACAAGTACCGCAGCGACCCCGTGTCGTACTTCCTGCCCTCCGCCACCTCCGGGTCCTCGCGCTTGATGGCGCGCAAGGCCGTCGGCGCCGTGAACATCCCGCTCACGCCGTGGTCGCGGATCACGCGGAAGAACTGACCAGCGTCCGGCGTGCCCACGGGCTTGCCCTCGTACACGATGGAGGTGTTGCCGTTGAGCAGAGGGGCGTAACAGATGTAGGAGTGGCCGACGATCCAGCCTAGGTCGGAAGCGGCCCACCACACCTCCCCCGGCGCCATGCCGTACACCGCACCCATCGTCCAAGAAAGCACGGCTGCGTGGCCTCCCGAGGGCCGTACGATGCCCTTAGGCTGCCCAGTGGTGCCCGAGGTGTAAAGGATGTAGCAAGGGTGATTGGCATCGACGGGTACGCAGTCGTGGCGGGGCGACGAGGCCACGAGGTCCTGCCACGCCATGTCGCGTCCCGGGCTCAGCGGGGCCTCCTCCAGCCCGCTCCTCTGCAGCATGACCACGTGCCTGGGCTTGTGCGAGGACAGCGCTATCGCCTCGTCCAGGATGGGCTTGTAGCGCACGAGGCGCGACGGCTCGACGCCGCACGAGGCTGTCACGACCACGCGCGGCTCCAGGTGACTGATGCGGGTCGCCAGCTCCCTCGCCGCGAATCCGCCGAACACCACCGAATGGATGGCTCCGAGGCGCACGATCGCCAGCATCGCCACCACCGCCTCGGGCACCATGGGCATGTAAACCATTACGCGATCGCCCACGCCTACGCCCATGCGAGCCAGGCCGCCAGCCACCCGCGACACCTCCTCCTCCAGCTGAGAGAAAGTCTTCTTGGTGAGCGATTGGTGAGGGCACCGTGAAGGGGGCCCCCCCCTGACCCCCCTTCCCGCAGACACATGGCGGTCCACGGCGTTATGGCAGGTGTTCAGCTTCCCGCCCACGAACCACTTGGTGAACGGCTCCTGACTGTTGTCCAAGACGCGCGTGTAGGGCACGTGCCACTCCACGCCGCGCCCCACCTCGTCCCAGAACTCCTCGGGCTCATCGATGGAACGGCGGTACAGGTTGTCGTGGGTCCCTACGGCCCACCTTGTCCGACACCGCTGTGTGGGAGTTTCGCGCCTGACAGCTGCCGATGCCACGCACATTTTGTCGACAAGTTCGTGCTCTCGCTCTGTAAAGCCACTTCTGATTACTCACACATGTAAAAATATGCGACCCGGCCTTGCACGAAACTTTTCGCGTTGCAAGTCAGCGAAAATTTCGTTGCCTTCCACTGAACTAGTGTTTTTATGGGACTCCTTTACTATCAACAAACTCGTACGCTGACAATCATTCGACAGCAAAAGAAAATTGCACTTCATGCACTTCAGACGCACTTATTAAATTCTCTGACCCTTTTTCTAAATAATTCAACCTTTCGTGACATCAGATTCGAACCGTTTCTTCGAAAAATATGAAATCAGTCGTTGCTAAGGCGTGTCTGGCAGCGGCGTAACTGGCCACTCCCCCCGCCTCCCTATAACCCAAGGCCGCTCGTTCACGTCAGCTGATTACACAAACAATAACATATGAATAGACTGAACGTACTCGCATGAACATGCCACACTCGCGGGCTGGAATGATAAAAAAAAAAACGAAAAAAATAATGGGTATAAAACCTCCCCGTGAATGCGATGATCCATCCGGTTTGTGCTTATCTCCCGTTTATACTG
>NC_051418.1:31383538-31384140 GCF_015228065.2 Penaeus monodon
TTTTTGGGAGGTTAAAACCCATTCGTTAAGGGTTTCCTATTGTTAAAAAGGGGGGAGAGATAAACGAGGGAATTTTCTTTATCTGGAAAAGTCTGCAGTTTCCGAGGCGTGCAGCATCAACGGCATGGTTGAAGCTGGAATAAATATCTAAATATTCAAATGGAAACTAACTAATAGAAAGGAGGAGGGAAAAATAGAGAACCATTATAAAGAGTTCTTCTAAGAATGAAATAAATCAGACGTGGAACTTAATAAATCGATGAAGGAAAAAATGCGCATATGCTTCCAGAACACTGAAAACACAAAATTGAGAAAATGTATGAAAGGAAATCACATCATCAGCCAGAGGAAAACAGACATTGAAATTCCATGAATATATATTTTTTTCTTTTCCTCTGTGGGAATTACTCCGTTTAATATAGCACGCTAATAAATATTATTCAGTAGATGAAAGAGCTGATGTGCATTCTCTAGCTTCGGTATCAGTGAGGTAACTACAAGCCATGCCACGGTGATAGCGCTAGAGAGACGATGGCACCGGCTGAGGAGGAAGATAAACGCTGAATGTAAGATTTCTGATGAGATGTCTCAGCCGGTTTACG
>NC_051418.1:31384884-31385120 GCF_015228065.2 Penaeus monodon
TAATTTCCCCAAATACCCACAGAGACATCAACCACCCCCAACATATATTGCTTATCACAATCAATATATTTATAGATCTTATCTGTAAGCGCCTAAGAGATGGGCCCTCAAGAGTTTTGGGGAATAGTGAGATTAGGGGGTATTGCAGGCAAACCAAAAGTCTTTTTCCTCTGTAAAAAGAATAAGATGTAAGGCGAGAGGTGCCCTGGGGGTTTTTTAGCCGCCGTATCCGCAAA
>NC_051418.1:31386352-31386635 GCF_015228065.2 Penaeus monodon
GTTTAACTAACGTGAGAGGAAAGGCAGTTTGTAAAAACGAACCAACCTTTTTCATTATAGCATGCATATGTGAAAGATACGATGATACTATTACAGTAAATTGTAGCACATGATTATACAAACTAAATCACATAACAAACTAAGATGAAAATGGATGGTTAGATGCACACGTTCACATCCACATTAATTTCTTGATTCTGAACTAGGAAAGATTTTATCTCCCTTGAATAAATCAAAATGCAAACAGGCGATAAATCTATAGTGATATGTAGAAACTAACGTG
>NC_051418.1:31386662-31386898 GCF_015228065.2 Penaeus monodon
AACAAGATTATAGCGTATGCACATGTTTTTCTTTCTCCGAGACTATCTTCTCCAAATTCTTAATATTAAAGGTGTTTCCATTTTACGTGAACGGCTGTGTGTTCCTTATGTCATGGAGAAGTAAAGAGCAAGATACACCCAGTCAAGGGGGTAAGTGGCAGATGAAAGACTGAGAATAGCGTTCTTGTGTCTGGAATTCTGTCTGACACATTTTCTGCATTTTCGAAATGTTCCCC
>NC_051418.1:31387745-31388029 GCF_015228065.2 Penaeus monodon
TACATCAGATGATAAGGCCCGAGTTACATCACGGGGTAAGGGGTCCAACGGGGAAGCAATAGACAGCCTTCGCTACCACTCAGTTTTACTCTCTCACTGCCACGCAACACGCCAACGAGCCAGTAAAGAAAACCGTGGCATCCCTTCACATTGCAAGGACTAAATTTGATGGAGGAATACTGTTGTTTTACGCACGTCGTGTCTGTCCGAGATGTTTAGACGTCAGGGAGAATGATTAAAGATAATTTATCTCAGCCGTGCGATAGCAGATTTTATTAAAAGCC
>NC_051418.1:31389180-31389330 GCF_015228065.2 Penaeus monodon
TGAAACATGTAGGCACTACCATATGTTCACACCCAGAAAGTGATCAGCGGCATTCAGATAACAATATATTTTTGAAATTCCACGATATCCTGTACAAATCCAGTATACTTCTTGTTTAAACAATTGTCAAAACGAGTAACTTCACATCAC
>NC_051418.1:31390054-31390454 GCF_015228065.2 Penaeus monodon
GATCAGTCATATATATGGTAAAATCATAATAACTTGTTCGCATATTTGTTCGGTAAATAATAGTCTGGAAAATAAATAGTTTAGCTAGAGTTAATCTTATTTGGGAAAGTTGTTGACCGAGGCAATACAGAAAATGGTAATTTAGAGCCATGTTAAGGGATACTAATATAGAATCCAATCTTCACTAGCATGTTAAATTATGGACTGTACATTACAGCAAAGACAGATTAACATTTTCTGGAGTTTAGACCAAACTCTTTTTTAACTATTCTCTATAAAAATAGAATCGCATGACTAAGAATGCATTTATAACCACAAAACAAAACAAAAAAATCTTTAAGGCTAACAATTTTTGACGTCGTTAATAATATATCAGATTACTACCAAACACGTTGTTTGT
>NC_051418.1:31390563-31391059 GCF_015228065.2 Penaeus monodon
TAAGCTACTTTTTCCAAAACAGAGATGTATTTCCAAGCCTACCGTATCATTATAGGAAGCAGGTACAGTATCAATTAAAGTCTTAAAAGAGTTTACTACTCGCATTTGGAATGGTGGGCCGATACATCATAATTACATAACATAAACCGATATGAAAGCGCTTCGTTCATAATCAAAGCAGTTACCCCGACTTAAGGCCCAGACACAATTTTCTGTAAGTTCTTTCACTGTTTCCATGACGTAATCGACCTAAAAGCTAATCAGAAAATTAATAATAACAGATGAATGGTACCCTTTGTTTGTAAATTTCATTTTATTGGTGTTTCTAATAGTATATTTCCTATTTCTATCAAGTTTTCAGCTAGTTTTAATATAGTATATCTCATTTATTCTTGTTTTTTTTCTGATCATGTATAACATGATCTTATACATACCTACTGATAAGGGGAGTTGATTATAACATCAGAAGAGATAAAGATATTCTTAACAACTCTGG
>NC_051418.1:31391089-31391283 GCF_015228065.2 Penaeus monodon
CCTCATCGGAAGGGCAATCATTTCCTCTTCAGTATTTTTTCTTGTTTAACATGGGGTCGCTGATTGTGCTTATCCTCATCCACGTCAAACCTTGTCATTTCTTCTGACGCGGGAAGTTATTTCGTGACTTACAACAGGGAGGACTTATCCACAACACTTAACCACAACATAATCAATTTTGTCGACTGAATCTC
>NC_051418.1:31391436-31391896 GCF_015228065.2 Penaeus monodon
ACATCATCAATGCCTTTGATAAACTAACGAAGGAATCACTTTTGGCTTCTCATCTAAAATAGTTCACGTTACAGGACTGAATTCACCGGAAACCCTTGGTCAAGGAGTGTAGAGATGGACTGTAAACTGTGTGTTTTATCCAGATTATATACAACTCCCCCGTTCAAATAAATAGACTTTCTGCGTTGTTCTGTTTCATGACCATCCCAATACTGAGTTGCAAATCACAGGTAGTGCAACTTACCCAACTTTTGATGAATACAGCCATCCCAACATTGTTCTTTTGATCTCCAACCTACCCAAAGAGACCTGGATTAGCTGTAGTTCATGTGATGCTTATCATGCTTTTAGTTTTGCCATTGTCTTATGGCTGGCTGGATTTTTTTTTCTGTCGTTAGCCCTGGATTTGGCAGAGGAAATATTTTTTAACTGGGTTAGTAGTTCAGCTACTACGGTTACA
>NC_051418.1:31392351-31392873 GCF_015228065.2 Penaeus monodon
TATTATATATGTTGTATATATGTACACGAAGACGATATATAAAAATATAAACGGAATAATGACATAACGTATGAACTCAACAAGAGTTCCTCATTACTGTCATTAACTTTATCTCCATTCTGAAATCAACGGCACTTCATATTCCACAAATACGAGACAGAATGTTCAAAACTCAAAATCATCATGTTTAAAAAAATTAATCAAAATCGTACATATTAATCTCACACTTTATGATACATTGATAAAGTTTCACACACACGACAGGTAATGTTAATAATTACCATGATTACAGGTTGTCACAGGTACATTATCGCGATTCAGTTTGTAATATAGAGACCCTACTTCACTACTTCACTAGTTTCTTATCATAAGGCAGTTAAGTTTGTGAAAAGGTGGACGGTTTTCGATTTTTTTTTCTGTTTACACTCTGTCTGTAGGAGGTACCAACTGTTCAGGCGTACCAACAATTTAGACATCTTTATATCTCTTTGTATTTTTATAATTTATTCAGCTTTCTTTGCA
>NC_051418.1:31393963-31394379 GCF_015228065.2 Penaeus monodon
CCTTCCATTCAACACACACCCTCATGTTGTCTGCAGTCAGGAGAAAAATGTCAACAAACCCAATCTACCTTCTTTGCTCGTAGTTCCAGCGAACAACATGAATTATAACCGTATATTTTGGTTTACTACATAAATCACTTATGTTACTCTATTATCTGAATTAATTGTTAGACCATTATCAGGTACAGCAGATTCTGAAATTTAAAAGGGATAATGCATATAACCTTGTATATCTAAAGAAAATGCGACACTATAAAATTCAAAGATGAAACGTCAGAAGTGTTGATTATCAGTTAAAAATAACGCGAAAAGTTAGGATCGGTATAAAGAATATGAAGAATTTCCAAGAGAACACTCAGGTTAATCAATGGCTTTTTTGCGCAAAGGTTTTGCCTCCTCGTCCTTGGTGACCTGCT
>NC_051418.1:31394473-31394546 GCF_015228065.2 Penaeus monodon
AACGTAAATAGTTCTTTGATTCGAGCTGACGTGACCCAGGTGTCGAAGAAATTGGATCACCTCTTAAGCCTTA
>NC_051418.1:31397224-31397345 GCF_015228065.2 Penaeus monodon
ACTGAATATTTTTACCGTTATTTTACCATATTTTCCGGTGGGATATCGTAGGGTTCTCTCTAGATCTACACATTATAAAATGATTTTGTAGCTCGTGCGTCTTTACACAAAAACAAAACAA
>NC_051418.1:31397401-31397643 GCF_015228065.2 Penaeus monodon
ATATATAAATGATATAATAAAAAAATCCCTATTATTTCTTGTACCCTCCACTATCTAAACGCCCTTGGGAACGTTACATAAATGTTCCCTGGTCTGAATGCTTTACCTTTGACCCCTTGTGAAATACCTGAAACCCTTTACATGTGATTCAATAGGCCTTTATATCTGGATAGGGGATAAGCTTACACGTTTTCTGTCTGAAATGTAGCAGCTGTTCGTGGAACAGATAGTCCTCGCTGCAT
>NC_051418.1:31397865-31398023 GCF_015228065.2 Penaeus monodon
ACGTACATATAAGCACTCAAGAAATTCTCACGTCAGCACGTGATTCTTATCTCCTCTACAGACACTCACATGGATGACAAAACAATAGTAATTACGAAGTGATTATGTACAAAAAAGATCATGAGTAGTCTCTGAGACCGTACAAAGTTCAAACGAAT
>NC_051418.1:31398155-31398588 GCF_015228065.2 Penaeus monodon
ATGACAACAATAATTTGCCTACTTTTACCGCTGTTATACTATATTTACAAACCAGCGTCTTAAGTCTTTCTTCACGGTGCTTTAAACTTCATTGCAGAGCCATAGGCTTTTCTCTAAATCTATACATTATAAACTATTTTGGCAGCTCGTGCGTTCTTACAATAAAAAATCCCTATTATTTCTTGTACCCTCCACTATCTAAACGCCCTTGGGAACGTTACATAAATGGTCCCTTGGCTGAATGCTTTACCTTTAACTCTTGTGAAATGCCTGAAACCCTTTACATGTGATTCAATAGGTCTTTATATCTGGATAGGGGATAAGCCTACACATTTCCTGTCTGAACTGTTGCAGCTGTTCACGGAGCAGTTAGAGAAATTTTATCTGTGCTGTACCTATGAAACAGTTACCTGGTCCACCACACTTACTTAAG
>NC_051418.1:31400402-31400681 GCF_015228065.2 Penaeus monodon
GAATTCTAACCGATTCGTTTTATATTCTCGTGCGTATGTGTGTGTGTGACCTTTCAATAGCTAAGTTGTCAGTTATCCCCCTATTATGTATAATATCCAGGCGGAGAAAATCTTTGCAAATCTCACTGAATTAATTATCTATGACGAACAAATACAAGCAGAATTATATGATTTCATATGTGTACAGCCAATCTGTATTCTGTATAGGACAGCAATTATTCTTCTGGAATACTGTTTTGCATTTATAATCACTCATGTTAAAGCAAACTTAGCGTATAG
>NC_051418.1:31400711-31400848 GCF_015228065.2 Penaeus monodon
TGCATTCTGTCAAAACATTACAAACTGGTCGGACTTAACCATTTAACAATGGGAAAAAACAGTTTATTAAGATATTGGCTTTTAGTTCATCACAAAGAACTATGAGTAGGCTGTGTAAACGTTTCATTGGTGTAGTG
>NC_051418.1:31401195-31401280 GCF_015228065.2 Penaeus monodon
GTCCGCTGTCATCTTTTGTTTTTGAAGCCACTTGACGAGGAAAAAGATAACAACAGAGGAGTACCACCCACTGAGCTGCTTATTT
>NC_051418.1:31403237-31403331 GCF_015228065.2 Penaeus monodon
CAAGACAGTTGACAAAATTGATATAAAACACAATTTGTACATTGACGTTTGTTTATCTATCTTTACATAAATGCATATTATCATACATTCATTA
>NC_051418.1:31403768-31403832 GCF_015228065.2 Penaeus monodon
AGTGAAACCCACAAGATCTTGTGTTTTACTTATTCACGATAAAACTGTGATACTGATAGAATGT
>NC_051418.1:31403899-31404796 GCF_015228065.2 Penaeus monodon
ACTCTCATGCCTTATTTTTGGTGGCACCGGTGGGATGCTACTCAATATCTTATACTTCACCTTACTTATTGAACTGGTTTGACTTCCAGCGTTAAATGTGCACACCCCCATATATTTACTTTTTTCCATATGATAGGGGCTGCACATAGGCTTGGGCAAAGGACCTTCACATTTTGAGGACCTCTGCATATTAAGCGAGATTTGTCTTTATAATGCCATTGTACTTTATAGATCAAGTTGGCAATGGTGAAAGCAAAACCATGTTTTGACTATTAACATCTATTAAAGAAAAGATCTCCCTGAAAATAAGCATAAGATAATATTTATCAACTGGTATGCATTTAACTATTGTTCATAAATAAAAACTAACGTAATTATTCCCACTTTTTGGCTACCAAACGGTTTCAATAAAGTCTATAAATTTACAGATGTAACTTCTAGTTTATATGCAAGTAACACTGAAAGTATTTCATACTCATCATAATTTTACTGTCATAGTCACAATAGTTAATTTATTGTCAGTAACTGCAAATAATAAAATATCAACATCACCCAACCTGAAGTGGCGCAGGCTTGACAAAGGGATAGTGAGTGTAAAAAAAAAGTTGGGGAATACATTTGAGAATGTGTTTTTAACATTAAGAATCTTCAAGCGCTGTTACTTGAAATTTTGTTTGAAGCAGTAGAATGGAAATGTTCACTTAGAATGTCATGGGAGAATGTCAGGTTAGTTTATATACTTCCAGATTGATACATTTCACCAAAGTATCCATACGTTTCAACAGGCTGTTGGAACAAAATATTGAAGGTTGTATCTAAACCACAGCCTCGAATAAAATCAAAAGAAATGAAAATAACCTACAATATTTTCTTAATATACATCGTTAACGAGGAGGA
>NC_051418.1:31404907-31405095 GCF_015228065.2 Penaeus monodon
AGCTCTTCATTAGTGCAGCAGTTTTCCTTATCTCGTCGTAATTTTGACTTCCCTATCACTTCGCAGTATGGGAGGTTTGGTGGAGGGGGGGGGGAGGGGACAGAGAGAGCGGATTATGGTATCGATATTCTGTGTTCTTCCTAGTAAGCAAAGGGCAGCCGTCCTGAACTGTAGCTCCCCCTCGCAAG
>NC_051418.1:31408706-31409657 GCF_015228065.2 Penaeus monodon
ATTATTTCTGGAATTATTTTTATTAGTGTTGCTGATAATTCTACTACGTTACTGTTATCATTGTCATTATCATAATTTAAATAATACTAAGATGAAGCAATAATGGGAATGATTATTGTTACCGAATAGGGTTGTTTATCTATACTACTGATACAAGAAGTTTTAGATGTTATAAGCACAACATTGTCATTTCTGTTGTTATCATCACAAAAATCGTCTTATCTCTATTATCACTTTAATACTGCTTACCAATACCCCCTTTTCCTCCCGCAGGTGTTGTCTTCTTCCCTGAGAGCCACAGCGATGCAGGCCGGATGGCACTCCCTCCTTCGGCGCGGCGGGAAAATCCTGAGGCTCAGTGCCAGTCTGGTGGTGCCCTCAGCGCGCGCAGGGACGACCCCCGTGAGAGCCAGGCAAATGGCACTCTCCGCCGCGCCTGCTCTGTACTTTCTTTTCCTCAACTTTAGTAACTCTTCTATATTACACTTCATTCCGCTTATCATGATCAATTGCTGCCTTGCAAATGATGTTCCCCTATTAAAAACTCTAGGTGAGGTCAAGAGTAATGTTACTGAAGGATTAGCTATATCTAATTAACAATGCTGGTGATAAAACTAGCGAGGAATGCATACAAAAAAAGAAAAACAAAAACATGCGCTGTTTGCTCACCATTTCCAACTAAGTTTGCCGCAATTGTACTTCAGACGAAGTTTCTCGACGCCTGCGACCCCTGACCTGATCCGAACCCTGCCGGGCCTTGCGAGGGCGAGCCAAGGTCAAAACACGCTCAAGGTTCGTCAGTTCATGGACATCATCCTTGTTATATAATTTCAGATTAAGATTTACTGATATCGTACTTTTGTGATGAACTTTATGGCTTATGAGAAGGTGGTTCAGTTTCTTCGACACCTGGGCCACGTCAGCTTGAACCCAAAAAACTATTTACGTATC
>NC_051418.1:31409748-31409911 GCF_015228065.2 Penaeus monodon
CTAGGGTCGTCATTTCGGCTTTTTCTTGGGGGGGGGGGCAAGGTTGGCGAGCGAAGGGAACACAATCAGCCTCTGGGGCGCTGCGAGCCTCCCCGAGAAACAAAAAAATATAATCTAGGGGCATTTTAAGCTATAATTAGAGGTATAATTTAGGCGGAGGGAG
>NC_051418.1:31410001-31410068 GCF_015228065.2 Penaeus monodon
GAAAGAAAAGACAGCAACATTTACACAAAGATAAAAGAACCCCCCCTCCCCCCAAAAAAAGTAACGT
>NC_051418.1:31410401-31410907 GCF_015228065.2 Penaeus monodon
CCAGGATTGGACTAAATACTGATTATTAAAAGTCTAAGACAAACACAAATACTTTTCTCGCTGGTCAAAGACAATGAATCTTATTTCAGAAGTGCAATCTTACTCGGTCAGAAGTGCAATCTTACTCGTTCAAAAGATTAATCTCACTCGTTCAAAAGATTAATCTTACTCGTTCAGAAGTTCAATTTTACGCATTCATTAGTTTAATTTTCCTCGGCCAGAAGTTCAATTCTTCTCGTTCAGAAGTTTAATTTTACTCGTTCAGAAATTTCATTTTACTCGCTCAGAAGTTTGATTTTATTCATTCATTAATCTAGTTTACTCGGTCAGAAGTCCAAGAACTGCCTGCTTTACATGACACTCACTCGGAAGACGGCAATGCTGCACGGCGGGTTAGAGTGCTCTCACATTCCTTACGCGAACGAAATGGGATAGCTGGACTGGTGTGATACGCAGCGTTAATCTTTCAGCCTGTAATTGATAGGGTTTGGACGCCAACCATGGTC
>NC_051418.1:31411077-31411218 GCF_015228065.2 Penaeus monodon
ATATACAAATACAAACCTTTTTCTTCTGGTGGCGAAATACTAATGCAAATGCATATTTTGAAACTATTTAAGTACATTTCCAGTACAAATACAATTGTATTTGACCCACCCCAGATGTGTATGTGTCCTCTACCCACCCCC
>NC_051418.1:31411318-31412185 GCF_015228065.2 Penaeus monodon
CCTCACTAATTTTGGGCCTTTTGCGAAGTTAAAAGACGGTGTGAGACCTTTATTTCAAAGTAAATGTGCAATTGCAGGTCTGGTGGCGCAACGGAGAACCGGATGAGTTTCCTTACATATGGCTTAGAGACAACTGCCAGTGCCCAGCCTGCTTTCTCGACACAGCGTCCAGCCGGGTCTCCAGGGTTACGGATCTTTCCCATGATGTGCGCCCGAAGGAAGTGTATGTAAGTCTGTGATAAGATTCCAGCAAACAAACCGTACGTAACATTTTCTTATCTACAATGTATGAGATTATTTAATTATGAAAGTTTTTTTTTTGATAAGCATTTATGATGTAAAAAATGAATTGACTGCTCATTAAATTAGATGTCGAGCAAGCAGAAAAAACAATCAATCTGTGACTGGCATCCGTAGTTGAAAACATTTTGTGCATTTTTTGTCTCTTAAAAACTTTAGTTTTAATACTTTCAATGTTCTTATTTTTACAAGATTACTCAAACAAGTTGCCAATTTGGAGCCCCAGTTTTTAATTCTAGTTTTATACTAACAATAATATCAACAAGTATAACACAAACACTACTGTACCTAGAATTCCAGTCACAACTATCATTAATTATAAACACTTCTGTAGGTGTCTGAAGACGGCGCTTCTCTTCGCCTCGTGTGGGAGGATGGACACGAGGGAACTTACACTGCGAGTTGGCTTCACGAGCGAGCCTTCAATACGACGCAGCAAGGCGTACACGAAAATTTCTATAAGTATGTTATTATACTTTCAGGGGACCGTCCCAAATGAGGGGGGTTTAAAGGGTTTGAGTTAGCTAGCCTATGTTATACGTACAAGAATGAAGAAACTACCAAAGG
>NC_051418.1:31412390-31412978 GCF_015228065.2 Penaeus monodon
TATATATATATAGTTCACCATGGCAGATAGTCCAAAATAAAAGTAAATTGGAATTAAAAAATCGGAGCATGATACCTTCCCGTAGAGTTGATCAACGTGAAGAATATCTTTTTAGGTAGTTCAAGGATAAATTCGACCAATGGGATAGTCCGGCGCAACGCCCCCCCCAAAAAAAAGAGTCGAATTGTTTCTACTTTACGGGGGAGCCCCCAACCAAAAGGGAATGCCCCGTTTAAATTATGAGACAAATCAATATTTTATACTCTATGACATCCAAAAGAAATCAACGATATATCTACAATCATTTTTTTCATGATCAAATGAGTGAATCAAGGTAGGCTTTTCTTAGGACGGTCCTCTTAAGGGAACATGAGTCACGTTGGAAGTTCTGATCTGCAATGGGAATGGTATGTATAATCATTGCAAAACGAAGGCGTTATGCTATTTTTTCGGTTATATAAACATTAGTGAATTTATGTAACTGCTCATTGTATTTGGCAAGGATAATGAGTCTTTCAAAAGGTAGTTTTTTTTTTCGAGCGTCCACCTGTTGCCCCTCTTAGGTTACGTTAGACTACACTAAATTAG
>NC_051418.1:31413261-31414930 GCF_015228065.2 Penaeus monodon
TAGGCTAGACCAAGCTAATTTAGGTTAGTTTTTGTTTGTGTTATTATCATTCCTGACTGATTTCTTTCCTCCCAGGCTTCGGCCAGAGCTTTGGGACGCGGACATGGCTCAGAGGATCCCGAGAGCCTCCTTCGACGAACTCATGGAGGACGACGCAGCACTCCTGAAGCTCCTGGAGTGCATGGAGGTCCTCGGGTTCACGGTGGTGTCCGGCGCCCGGCATGAGGAGGGGGAGCTGCATCGCCTCAGTGAGAGGGTGTCGTACCTCGTTCCCTCACACTATGGGTAAGGCTGCGATGTACTCAACAGGTCAAATTGTATCATCGTAACATTGAGTCGTGTCTGTCACAGACATCAAGACAGGCTAGAGCAAACTTCAGTTTGCCTGAATAAAAGTTAACCACACTAATGGTCTAAAATTTAGTAAGTTTCATTTTGTGATTGGCTTACTATGGAATGGGAACAATTCTTAGTACTGTTATTATTTGATTACAGCTTTATTTGTTTCTTACGAGCTCTTCCAGGCTTTCACCGATTTGGAGGGAATCTTGTGATGTGAAATAATCTATTTATAATTCATTCAATTTCATAATTTATTCATTTATGGTATGTATAAGCTATTCTTTTTTTGGTATTTATAAGTTATTAATTTTGATATGTATAATTCATCAATTCTTGCTATCTCTAATTTATTAATTTTTGGTGTTCCAAAATTCATTCATTTTTGGCATTATGCTGATGCTGAAGGACATAATAACACATCCTCAGAAGTTTTCCAGTGTCGAAATACTTTCCTGTGGTAAACCTATCTTCATGCAGTTATTTCAAAAACACCAACACTGATATGACATTCCCTACTCAATTGTTAAACATTTAAAATAAAGAGGAAAAACGTAGGATCTACTAAGTCCAAAGTGCACTTACAGAACTACATTCACGGTGAAGAGCAAGGTTGAGCCAAGCAACCCTGCGTACACCGGAAAATACCTCGACTTACACTCAGATTTAGTCTTCCTGCACTACAAACCATGCGTAAGCAACGTTAATTTATTTCTAAACGCTGCATACTTGGTATGTTCATATGCAATTTTATGTAAAGTCATTAAAGTCTATGAGCATTAGTATGGTTATAACCAACCATGACTGTAAGAATCAATATTTTCTTTTTGTTTAATGTCGAAATATTCTTGATTGTAAATAGATAACGGAAACAAAGTAAGAATCTCATTAAACCGATAAAGAGGATTTCTAAGCATTGATCAAGGTACCGGGACTCTGAATACAAGCCTCCTTACTAAGCACTTCTCTGTTCGTGTTGCAAGGTCCAGCTGTTGCATTGCATCACCCAGTTCTCGGGCGACGGCGGCGACTCCATCCTGGCCGACAGTCACCGGGTCGCCCTCCAGATGCGGGAACTTTACCCGCAGAAGTTCCGATTTCTAACTGACGTCCTCGTGAACTTCCGCGACGTCGCTACTGACGAAGGGTTCGAGTTCGACATCATAGCAAGAAAGCCCATGATCAGGTGAGGAAGAGCTGGACGAAGGAAGCAGCGTATTTGGACACAATATATTTTTCCTTCTAAGTATGGCGGACAGAGAAGGAACCTGTAGTGTGTAGACTCGATCTATATACTTCAGTGTTATTGAAATTATGGATTATTAGTTGG
>NC_051418.1:31415255-31415645 GCF_015228065.2 Penaeus monodon
TTCCATAAGGACCGGATGAGAGAAAAGATTAAATCCTAATGAATTATATAGGAAGCTATGGTGAAAGGAGTTGGAAAAAAATAGCTGACTTTGTAGCGAAATTCTATAAAAAAAATGACCATCTGTAATGTAAATGACTCGTAAAAGATTAATTAATAAACGATTTTTTAAAGTGTGAAATACCAATATAACAATAATCATTACATTTTTTTTTTTAGCTTCAGGTTAATTCATATATTTCCATGTTCCTACATTTCATCAAAGTACCCATACGTTTCAACAGGCTGTTAGAACAAAATATTGAGAGTTAAATCTAAGCCCCCGCCTTGAATAAAATCAAGAGAAATGAAAATAACCTAAATTTTTTTTTTAATATACAGCGTTAACGAG
>NC_051418.1:31415692-31415963 GCF_015228065.2 Penaeus monodon
GCAAAAGTACAAGTGAGGTAACTGTATTACAATTGAATGGATCCTGAGAGTTTCGCTAATGTAGATTACAAATAATGTAAAATTTTATATAAATCGTAAGCAAATGAAAATGATTGAATCAACTATATAATTCAGTTAGTTCTATGATTTTTTTTTATTCTGGATAAGTAATAGAAACCATACAACAGTGTCAAAAGGTTCAATGGTATATTAAGACGCCTCCGAACTTTACAAAGAGCAAATTAGATTATTATTTTACAAAGAAAAAATC
>NC_051418.1:31416047-31416576 GCF_015228065.2 Penaeus monodon
CAAAGAGCAAATTGTTTTTTTTTTAATATAAATTAGCTCATCCTGACAACTTTTTAAAAATTCAGATCGTAGATCGTTCCTATCAGTTTAATTTTTTTTGGATAACCTTGATTTCCTCTCTCTTTATTTTTCGCATTTTCACTCTGTCATGAATATCACGAAACGCATTTCTCACCCGGCATTTTCTCTCTCTTTCTCTCTTGCGTGACAATTCTACAATCATCGATTTTTTCAATTCGCAAATTTCTTTTTTTCTTTCTTTTTTCTCTCTCTTTTCACATTAATATTCTACAAATACGTAATCCTCCCTTCCCTTCTCCAGCATGACACCCGACGGGGAGATCAAGACCGTGAACATCTCGACGACGGGGCGTGACTCCCACTTCGGTGTCTCCCCGAAGGACGCGGTCGGCTGGTACGATGCCTACCTCACCTACTGCGACCTCCTGTATCGCCCCGAGAACCACTTCCTCTACAAGCTGGAGGCCGGTGGGTTGCAACGACGCTGCAGTTGGGATAGATAGATGTG
>NC_051418.1:31416598-31416666 GCF_015228065.2 Penaeus monodon
ATAAAGAGGAGGGGGCGGGGGGAGAGGGTAAAAGGATATAGGTAATTGTGTCAGGAGTGATTCCGATG
>NC_051418.1:31416975-31417362 GCF_015228065.2 Penaeus monodon
GAATTACTTTGAAAATCCACGAATATCAACAAGCATACCCCTTACAGGCGAAATCCTGATAGTGGACAACCTGCGCATCCTCCACGGCAGGACAGGCTACCGGGCCTACGAAGGACAACGCCACGTGCAGGGAGGCTACTGGGACTGGGACATGATGAGGTCTCGCCGCCGGGTCCTCCAGAAGAAGCTCAGAGAATCGCCGTCAGGAGTATAGGATTAAGGGGATTCTACAACTCGAAACTTTGAGCAAGTTTTCAATATGCTAAATAAAAAGGAAAAAACGTTTACAGATATATTTTTTTTGTTTGTGTATAAGCTACCTATTGAGTGCGATGTCGACATGGTGTTACTTCTATTAATAACAAATGCCAAGAAAGTCTTCAAACG
>NC_051418.1:31418297-31418416 GCF_015228065.2 Penaeus monodon
AAAACTAAATACCTTATATAAAAAGAAAACTATACGACAGACGGTCGTAAGGCTCGATATATACTATTTTTAAAAAGTCTCTTGGAGTGCACATTCTCCTGTTATTACTGCCACCCCTC
>NC_051418.1:31418450-31418626 GCF_015228065.2 Penaeus monodon
GATGTGGCCTTATATTGTCAAGCTGTATTTTTGGAGAACCTCGATGGCATTGAACTATGAACTATATACACAGTTAAGTTACCCAATCAATGCAATAAAAGGCAATAATCACCGAAAAACAGAAATGAAATTATTCGAAACAATAAAACGTAAACCTACAAACAATAAAAGACCAA
>NC_051418.1:31418850-31419030 GCF_015228065.2 Penaeus monodon
TATTAGGGAACTGTGATCCTTAATGTCAAATATTACGAATACTGAACACATTACAGAATCAGCGAATTATGATGGCCATGATGAACTGGCAACAAAACTCCGTCACGTCTGTTGCTATTATATCCTAAAGCTTCCGTCCAGACGAGAGAGCGCTCGTCTTCAGGGGAAAGTGGGCCGGAG
>NC_051418.1:31419098-31419635 GCF_015228065.2 Penaeus monodon
GCGCGCGCGCAAAACGTAGTGTACAAAAAAATACAGTATTCACATGCAAAATGTGTAGAAGAAAGAAAACAGTTTAGTCCCGGGAATTGGGTGCATAAGCTGGCAATATATGGAAACTCAAACTGGCAAAGTATGGAATATATGGAAAGAAAACTGGCAAAGTATGGAATAAGTGGAAACTCAAACTGGCAAAGTATGGAAGCTCAACCTTACCGTGCCCTGTGTCGTAACTTGCACCTAGAAGCCCTGATTAGTTTTTTTCTTTCGTTTTTATACCGTATCTAATCTTTTGCCTTTCAATGTGTTCATGTTGAAGACGTCATATAGTTATTTAACCTCCGCTTGTCGCCGTGGTCGCTAGTGCTTGTTATCTGCAGGAGAATTTATATTCTTGAATCGTAAGTGTCAACTCCGTCTTGTAGTAATTGCTAAGATCCCTATCAATAGTATTATGCAAAATTTAAGAAAAGAATTTGCATTACTGGTGATTTTTGTGCGAGATCGGTCTATTATATTAACATTGTTTGTATTTCTTAA
>NC_051418.1:31419861-31420262 GCF_015228065.2 Penaeus monodon
ATCTGCTATTTATATTCGAAAACCAGCAAAAGATGAATTATAAGTGAATTCAATGTTACACTCGGGAATGTACTCTTTCCATTTTTCACGCCCATACATGATAAATGTCACCCGTTTCACACAAAAAATATCTTTTCATGTCGTCTAAATCCAATGAAAGAAAAATATCTAGAATCTCATTTGACAAAGAAACCAAGTTATTTTACACTATATCTTAATTAGTGTGGTGCATACGACTTTACCTCGAGTTTACATGGTAAAGGTTTGCTTGGGTTATCGGAACTTGTACCACATCCATTCTAAATAATTATATTTTCATGACATCTCTTACAAATAACCGAACGCAGGCGTCACCTGAAGGTTAGTCCAGCTGATCTATATAAAAAAAATATGAAGAGGTT
>NC_051418.1:31420387-31420707 GCF_015228065.2 Penaeus monodon
CTAGGGTGTGCACTATGTTTTTTTCTACCATGAAGAGGTTAGAGTATTTTGAAAATGGGCATCTCTGAACTTACCAACGACTACCCAGTTCCCGTCTAGGTCGGGACTGTGCCTCTCCGGATGGGCGGAGCTTGTTCCTAGCCTCTGATTGGTCAAAGACGGAGTGAGGAGGAGTCAGCAGGGTTATAGGTCATTGCTCGTAGTCAGCATGAACCGATGGGAGAAAGCGGGGAGGGGGAAGGGGAAATCCACTGACCTGACCTGCAATAACCACAGTTGTATAGCTATCGGTGTACATTTCATCTCCTCATATTACTCGG
>NC_051418.1:31421398-31421517 GCF_015228065.2 Penaeus monodon
TAATAGATGATTGATTGTGGCCATAAC
Source organism: Penaeus monodon (assembly GCF_015228065.2). Classification (NCBI taxonomy): domain Eukaryota; kingdom Metazoa; phylum Arthropoda; class Malacostraca; order Decapoda; family Penaeidae; genus Penaeus; species Penaeus monodon. The sequence continues at coordinate 31,421,426 of NC_051418.1, forward strand.
GGGTCAGCACAGGTCAGTCCTGCAAGTGCTCAATCATCTATGGTAACTAGAGGAGGTAGCCGACACTCCCAACTATGCATAAAAACCTGTTA
>NC_051418.1:31421794-31421909 GCF_015228065.2 Penaeus monodon
TATCCTCAGTCAGGGAGAGTCAGTGAGCCAGGGTTAGTGAGGCAGGTAAGAGAGACTCAGAGAGGAAACACACAGAGAGGTCTAAACTGGTCATGTGATAAGGTAGTCGCTGAGG
>NC_051418.1:31421987-31422736 GCF_015228065.2 Penaeus monodon
ACTTGTGGTTCTAAAAGGTGCAAAACATTTCACTATCGCTCCTGCAGTCTTTAGAAAAAAAAACATCACAAATTCATTTTTCCCTCCTGCAGGTGTCATCATCTCCCCTAAAAGCCTTAGCAATGCAGGCCGGTTGGCACTTCCTCCTTCGGCGCGGCAGCAGAATCCTAAGAGACAGTGCCAGGCTGGTGCGGACCTCAGCGCGCGTAGGGTCGACCAGGCAAATGGCACTCTCCGCCGCGCCTCTGTATGTTTCTGCCTTCTTTAATCTTCCTGTTGTTTATAGGATACTTCTAAGCTACAAGCTTATTTTTTTTGGTTGATTAATGGAGTTCTTATTATGAACATATACTACATGAGATTGGAATGTCATTCCATGTTTTAATATGGCCTATAAGGTGTTTGTTCTCAATTATGTTGAAGTTACTGCTAATAGACATGTTATGATATAAAGCAAGCGTCCACGTGTATTTCCGATAAAGTTGCCCTTCACAAACGTCCTGAATATAATCATAAATGTTAGTTGTACTCGAAATAATTTCTATACTCGGTTAACTCATGTTGCTGTATCAGCATAGTATTATTGCAGTATGTAGAATTACTTTCTTGGAATACCCAGGTGCGACAAGTTGCTCAAACGCAATACTCATACGTCTGTGACCCCTGACCTGAATCGACCTCGGCCGAAACTAGCGAGTGCGAGCCAAGATCACAACACACTCAAGGTTTGTCAGCTGGTGCATTGGGCT
>NC_051418.1:31423129-31423378 GCF_015228065.2 Penaeus monodon
TTCAGGTGCAGGTCCGGTGGCGCGACGGAGAGCGAGACGAGTTCCCTTACGTGTGGCTCCGCGACAACTGCCAGTGCCCCGACTGCTTCCTCAGGAGCGCCTCGAGCCGCCTGCTGAGGGTAGCAGGCCTCTCGACGGACGTCCGCCCGAGGGAGGTGCAGGTGAGCCCGGGGCGACGGACCAGCGAGAACGGAGTGAGAAATATAAAGGCTGGTTGACATCATATTGCAAATATCGTCCCTCATCCTC
>NC_051418.1:31423592-31423864 GCF_015228065.2 Penaeus monodon
GTATATATACACGTTAACTTCTCACAATGCTACACTTACAGCTAACAGTGATCTCTTAAAATCCACAGGTATCTAATGACGGGTATTTTCTGAAAGTTGTGTGGGAGAACGGCCACGAAAGTACATACGTTTCTGATTGGCTGAACGAACGAGCCTTTAATCCACGCCAGCAAAGTATTTACAATAATACGTACAGGTAAGTAATATATAAAATATAAGCTTTCACAATATGAAGGTCACGCATCTTCTGTTAGTTGTTTGTAAATGAAATG
>NC_051418.1:31423923-31425113 GCF_015228065.2 Penaeus monodon
GAAAGTAAACAATGAAAGGATATAGATATTAATTGAATTTATTATGGATATCACATGAATGAGAGCATTATAAGTTATAGAGGTTTGAAAGTGTAAGGAACTGTGTTGGATGTTCGAGACACTATGAATACTTTCCTTAAGAGATGAATAAGGAGAAATATAAGGAAAAAGAAGAAAAGAGGAAACGAATAAGGAGGATGAAAAAAGAAAATGGTAATAAGAAAAAGAAAAAAAAAGATGAAAAGAAGAATATATAGAAAAAAGAGAAAAGAGGAAAAGAAGAGGAATATGAAGAAAAAGAAAAGAAAAGAGGAAAAGAAGATAAAAAAAAGAAAAAGGAAAAGAAAAAGAGAAAGAAAAAAGGAAGAACAAGAAAAGAAGAAGTGGAAAAAATAAAAGAGAAAGAGAAGAAGAGAAAGAAAAAAAGAAAAAGAGAAAAAAAGAAGAAAAAGACAAACAAAAGAAAAAAAAATATATGCCCGTCACCTCTCATTCTCCACCGATCTCTCCTCCCAGACTCCGGCCAGAGCTTTGGGACGCGGACATGGCTCAGAGGATCCCGAGAGCCTCCTTCGACGAACTCATGGAGGACGACGCAGCACTCCTGAAGCTCCTGGAGTGCATGGAGGTCCTCGGGTTCACGGTGGTGTCCGGCGCCCGGCAGGAGGAGGGGGAGCTGCAGCGCCTGAGCGAGAGGGCGTCGCACCTCGTTCCTTCTAACTATGGGTGTGTCGAAAGAAAGGACGCGAGTCAACTGTTTTGTTTACTATTAGTCTAAATTGCCGCATGTGTAATAAAATAAATGAATAGATGTATAGGTGAAAAAATGATAAAAATTAGAATATAGATAGACATTTCTTCTGGTCATTCTAAAGCTCATACCAGTCTATGCAACACCGACATTGATTCATTTTTAACTAACTTTCTGAAACGTTAGTCATTTCATTAGAAAGTTTCGCCATTTTGTACACGATATAAATCAGTCTTATATATACTTTTCCTTCACGTTTCTCTTTTTCATTACATTATAAAAGCAATGAACTAATTTTCTTACGTTCCCACAGGACGACTTTTATTGTTAAGGATAAAAAGGATGCGAGTAATGTTGCTTATACTAGCCAGGGACTTGACTTGCACTGTGATTTGGTCTGCCTTCACTACAAGCCTTGTGTAAGTATCCCAAAGCCTCG
>NC_051418.1:31425301-31425629 GCF_015228065.2 Penaeus monodon
TTTTTAATGCAAATTTAAACTGAATATTGATTCAATTTCTTCCTCGTTTCATTTTCAGAGATCTAAAACACGCAAATCTATTGTTTTTTGTATTTTTAATATGGAGGCATGGACGAACAATTCTCAGAGGGAATGACATTAGTGATTACTAGCTTGGCCAGTGGTAACGGGGGTAATAAAGTTTCTGTGAGGGATACCGAGGCATTTTCTAAAAGTAATTATTCTGTGGAGTAATGCGAAGTGCACTCTCCTTTGCAGATCCTTACTTTGATATGTTATGAGATAATAATGTTGAATTTCACATTATTAGTGTAGGGATCATGAATTT
>NC_051418.1:31425800-31426289 GCF_015228065.2 Penaeus monodon
TGTAGGGATAATGTACCTACCTATTTTTCTTATGAATTACCAAAAAATAATGTTTTATTTCTGGATCATGATAAAAGGAACAAATGCTCAAGTTATTTTTTTTGTCAATGGACTTACATCTAAATTGTATATTTCTCGAGTAAAATTTATTTCTTACATATAATAAGTAAAAAAAATCAAGCATCCCAACAGTTTTTCCCTATAATTTCCACATAACTGATCAAGAATGGGATGAGGTGAGCTATGACATCTCTGTCGGGGATAACGATACTAAAACGTTTAAAATTCGCGGGGCTGGGCACTTACACCAAGATTGGACCACACGACTAAATCCTCTGGTCGGTTTGGATATGTGTACTTCCTCTTTGTATCTTAAATCTGGATGTTTTTTTTTCTCTCTGTTTTTTAAAATTCAGGGATCTAAAGCCTCTCTTCCTCCAAGAAGAAAAAATGATATGCATTCCGAGTTTTTTTGGTCCGAAAGAAAAA
>NC_051418.1:31426420-31426862 GCF_015228065.2 Penaeus monodon
ACGTTTTTTCACTTCGCATGGCTCACTTGTCGTGCACTTCTCCTTCCTGTTCCCGCTGCGACGTAAAAAAAACAACAACTAAGAACCTCTCGAAATACCTCTTTTACGGAGCTCTCCTCTGTTCGTGTTGCAAGGTCCAGCTGTTGCATTGCATCAGCCAGTTCGAGGGCGACGGCGGCGACTCCATCCTGGCCGACAGTCACCGGGTCGCCCTCCAGATGCGGGAACTTTACCCGCAGAAGTTCCGATTTCTAACTGACGTCCTCGTGAACTTCCGCGACGTCGCTACTGACGAAGGGTTCGAGTTCGACATCATAGCCAGAAGGCCCATGATCAGGTGAGGAAGAGCTGGACGAAGGAAGCAGCGTATTTGGACGAAAGATAGAACGAGATTAGATAAAGGCGTAGTGTTATAAACTTCCTTGAAAATACGCATTTTGAG
>NC_051418.1:31427027-31427284 GCF_015228065.2 Penaeus monodon
TATAAAAGAGATAGATATATATATTTTCAAATGCACAGAGTATAAAAGAGAGATATATATCTTTAAATTTATAAATAGAATATAAAAGGGATGATATATATATATATATATTTAGATTTCTAAATAGAGCATAAAAGATAAATATATCTTTAAATTTATAAATTGATTATAAAAGAGATGCACATCATTAAATTTATAAACAGATTATAAGAGAGATATAGATTTTCAACTTCATAAATATAAGTATGAAAGATGTT
>NC_051418.1:31428282-31428376 GCF_015228065.2 Penaeus monodon
GGGGGAGCACCGATAAAAACCCTTTCAAACGCCTACCACAACATTCACTGCCTTTTCCCACAATTGTAAATAAAGCCTTTATATTTTAACCGCT
>NC_051418.1:31428495-31428714 GCF_015228065.2 Penaeus monodon
CCCCCCCCCACAGCGTGAGAGCCGACGGGGAGATCAAGACGGTAAATATGAGCACCTTTGGCCGCGACTCCCACTTCGGCGTCTCCCCGAATGACGCCATCAGGTGGTACGACGCCTACGTCACCTTCTGCGAGCTCCTGTACCGCCCCGAGAACCACTTCACTTTCAAGCTGGAGGCCGGTGGGTAGTGGCTGTGGTTGTTGTCATTTTTGCAATTTG
>NC_051418.1:31428751-31428832 GCF_015228065.2 Penaeus monodon
ATTATTATTTTTTTTTTTTGGGGGGGTCTTATTATTCTCATGGGGGAAGGTGGATATGTTTTTTAACATACGAATATGCTG
>NC_051418.1:31429082-31429531 GCF_015228065.2 Penaeus monodon
AGATATGAAATTATGCAAAATTGTGCATACAACGAACCGTTTTTTTAAGCAAAAAAAAAATTATGTCGAGAGCAGATACCCGTCCTTCCGTGATACCGAATACCATCCTCTCCCCGCAGGTGAAATCCTCATCATGGACAACCTGCGCATCCTCCACGGCAGAACGGCTTACGAAGATACCGTCGAGGGGGTGCGCCGGCTTGAGGGAGGATTCTGGGACTGGGATATGATGAGGTCGCGGCGTCGGGGCCTCCAGAGGAAACTTGGGGGCTGTTCGTAGGCAAAGCTGGCAGTCGGATTTTTGGGAAAAAAAGGGGGTGGGTTTTGGTCCGGAGAAAAAAAAAGTGTTATTGGAGGGCGAGGATATCATGAAGGGTGCAGGAATTAATACAGAGAAAAAAGGAAGATATATGTAATTTCTACTTTATTTAGGAAAGGTATAACTGTCA
>NC_051418.1:31429758-31430363 GCF_015228065.2 Penaeus monodon
TATAAGTTCTAAAACTCTCAAACGCATGTAAACACAGTAGCAAGTGTCAAATGGTTAGAATAAAAAATGCGCAAAAAATGGACGTATTATTGACTCACATACTTTTCCTTTTTCGTGTAAGTGAAGTGACAATACGCTGCTCATAATTGCTTACTATTTTATTGGTCAAATCAGTTCTCGCTGTTATAACTATATATTTTTATAGTATATATTTCCAAGCATATTGTGCAAGGATAGTTTTGCTTCTTTGCAATCTTAAAGCGTTTTATTCACTTATATAATATTGATTTTACGTTTATACATACCTATACATTATTTCATAGCTGTTTTCGTTTATACATACTTATACACTTCATATTTCTATTATTTTATACATATTCATACATTATATCACATCTGTATTCATTTACACATAATTATACATTATTATAAGTAAATTATATTATTTCATATTTGTATTTGCTTAGAATTTTCCTTTATAACTGTCTTTTGAGGAATTCGTAATTTCGTGTTGGAAAAAAATGTAGCTTAAATCTAAATGTTGATTTTGTTCCAAAGTTTTTCAGCTTGAACTTTCGAATACTTGCAACCTCAGGGAACTGTCT
>NC_051418.1:31430611-31430704 GCF_015228065.2 Penaeus monodon
TAGCATAGGCCGCAGCCACTCTGGATGCAAATTGTTGCATCCAGTGCAACAAGTGCACTGGATCACAGTCAGACACTCTTGAATAAGACGCAC
>NC_051418.1:31431260-31431483 GCF_015228065.2 Penaeus monodon
GACGCGCAGTAGACGCGCTTTTTTATTTCTTATTTTTAAATGAATCAAAAGTTTTCCCTTCGTCTAAAGCGACCGTACTACGGCTGGGAAACCGAACGTCGTAGGTTAAGGGAACACGACGAGCCTATTAGGCAAATTCACAAGGTTTCAAAAATCGTTGCTAACAACCGAAAATTGGAAGCAACCCACATTATTAATGTAAATAGTGTTACCACTGTTACTC
>NC_051418.1:31431826-31432036 GCF_015228065.2 Penaeus monodon
TGTTATCACTTATAAAGTTTGAAAATGAAGGAGAGGAATTTTAAACTTTCATCCGCTTGTTAGCCATTGGCAATCAGTGCATGGCAATAAGACCTTAGCGCTATGGTGGTATACTGGCACAAATATTGTATTTCATGCAAAGATTTCATGCAAGATTCATTTTTCCATACAAAACAACTTTAAGATATCTTTCAATAACTGTAAGATGAA
>NC_051418.1:31432707-31434224 GCF_015228065.2 Penaeus monodon
AGGATGTCGTATCGTATGAGTCATGGCCGCGATCGGACGTCGTTTGAGTCGATAATATTTTGTAAAAGGAACAGTAGTGTCATGGATCAAACAGTATCTAGATGCATGAGAAACAAGAGTATTCATGGGTGATGAATTGAGAATGGGGACTCTCCAGGGTGTGTTAAGTCCAATGTTGTTTAATGTTTTGATGAACATTATTGCCAAAATACAATAAACTAATCAAGTGGTACATGTAGAGTATACCGATGATATTTTGTAACAAGCGCCATCATTAAGGGCAATGAAAGAAACACTTGTAAAATTTGGCAAAGATTTGTAAGAAAGTTGGCCTTGACATATCAACTAACAAAACAAAGGTCATATCACATTGCGATATAAAGGATGAAGCAAGAAGCTTATAGTTGAATGATAACAACTAGAATGGGTTATGAAGTATAAGTATTTGTGTACTACTGTATATGCTAAATGGAAATTGTATGATATTGGGGAATTAACTGCAAAGCGTAATTGTAGAATTTGGTCATTACAAACAATAACATGGAACAGACTTAGGGGCACCCTTAAATGCTCTAAGACAAATGTATATTGTAAATATTAGGAGTATTTGATTATGCTGCACCCATGTTAGTAATATTCCCCAAAACCAAGAACAGGTTCAAAACAAAGCCATGACAATAGAGGGTGTCTTTTAACGGCTAACATGGCAAAATTAAGAGAAGAATTAAAGTAGTTTCAATAAGAAACAATTATTTGAGTGAATTCGCTATTTAGCTGTAAATTAATGAGAGGCGATGAAAATATCACACCAACTAAATGTCCTCATCTCGCTTTAGAGAAATCAGTGAGAGAGCTCCCATGGTAATACTTGCAATGCCAGAAAGAGGATGGAAATGCAGGGTTATGGCAAAATCCCAGGGCACATGCAACAGAACTTTGAAAAGAACAGCAAATAGGTATTGAATAAAAAAACTACCAACTTTGGTAATGTTAAAAAAACTATCAGACTTTGAAGAATACAATGATTTTCTTTTTAAAATATATACTGACGGGACGAGTAGGAGCTGGCAGTTGTGCGTATGACGGGGACAGACAGACGCACGAGTCAAGAGCAACACGCACAACTGACGGACTTTTCTTCATCTAACAAACTGAGCTAACTGCTATCTTAAATCATTAATACTTATAAAATCCTAAATCATCAATACTTATAAAAGAAACACTATAATTATGTGTGACTCACAGTCAGCCTTAACGTGTATAAATGATAGGGGAAAAAAATGTAATGATGAAATTGTTTGTAGACGGAAAACAAAATACTAAACAAGAAGATGAATATATCTGTGTTAGATTCATGTGGGTTCCATCATATATTGAGATAAGTGTGAATAAAAAAGAAAGATTAGCTAGCCTAGGAAGCAGAGTAAAAATAGCATTGATATTGATATTGGTCCATCTCTGCAGCAATTAGGAGGCAGAATAACGACATGGATAAATGGAAAGAATAGAGATGAAAG
>NC_051418.1:31434288-31435461 GCF_015228065.2 Penaeus monodon
ATACAAACACGAGCAGAACGTGTCTCGAACGGGACAGCTATTGATCGAGTGTAATGTGGTTAATTCAGTGCGAAAAGCGCAAACTCTAGCTTGCCAAGAAATGGATTTAAGAACTTTTCTAGTTGTTAGAACGAAGTTGTGATAATTTTTTATTTCTATCCCTAGATATTTACGCTCATTTGATATCAGTGGTTTAGAGGTTATCTTGCAGTAACTTTCGTATTATATATACAAACAAATAACGCTTTATATTCCCTAGCAAAACAGGATACTTTGACATGGGAACTTGGCTGATTACGAACCAAACAAGTTTATTTCAAGAACTGTACTCTATTGCAAAGTCTTACGGAATGCTTCAGTATTTCAGCGCTGCCATTCTAGCGATTTTCCCGCTAGATCTAGAGTTTTTGAGTTACGATCTATCGGGAAAAAAATGAAAGTTTACTCTACATCTAGCATTTTTATAGTGCTTTTTAGCAGGAAAATGAGGAACTTTTTCTCTAATGTCTGGCGATTTTTAAAAGTCCAGCCTAGCGGGTTTGTGGAAATATGAATGGCAACACTGAGTACATGTTCAGAGTGCACTTCGCGTTCATAGATTAAGCTTGCTGCATTCGCTCTGTAAGGTGACCATCGTTGGAAGAAAGGTTGATAAATATTTTCGAGAACGTAAGTAGTGATCGTAGCCACTGAAGATTTTTTTTTCAGAACTTAAGAAATAGTTAAGGCTTTTCAGATACATAACATAATTCAAGACGAGAAAGTGTTGCTGATCCATGTAAAGTGCCATTACTCGTTAGGTGAAATCGTGACTTCCCAAGGGTACCACAAAACTCCCTTTTGGCAATGTGAAGGTTATATTCAAGGTGATATATAAATCTAAACGGACAGGCAGGCAGTAGCGTATATACACCACCAAAGAAACATTATATGGAATTTCAGTGTTGCTCGTTTTGTTGTGACTGTATCTATGGCGACAACGGTCTGCACACTGAGAATTATCTTCAAATACTCTAAGTCATAGACTACAGGTATGAAACCCTCCATGAAATATTAATAAATTCGAAGTTAAACATGAGAATCAATAGTACCCTTCCGCAATTACCGTGTTTAATGATTTATATGATATATATCATGTGGAACGTAGTATTATTGGGGTTGGAAAGGTTTCGT
>NC_051418.1:31435525-31435787 GCF_015228065.2 Penaeus monodon
GAAACAAAACACAAGATAAAAAATATTTAGTTACAGTTACATCAAAGACCAAAACAAATTGATACATAGATATAAAATACATGTTTATAATTGATAAATAGATATCACTTAATATAAAGAAATTTAGTATCACAAACATCAAATCATTGGGTAATTATCTTAACTAACCGAAAATTATGATTGCCGAGTCCTCCTATTGGTCTCTTGATTTAGCGAGTCTTATACTCATTAAATGGCCAGCGATCCTTAGGTTCACTACCAA
>NC_051418.1:31435891-31436083 GCF_015228065.2 Penaeus monodon
TTGCTCAGATGGCTACGGGTTTAATTGATATAGTTTTGATATGATATTAATAGTGACTAAATAATGTTAATAATGTATTATTATATAGCATAGTCTATCATCTTTCAGAGAATTAGAGTTACAGATATTGAATAGCAAATACATGTGTCCAATAAGATCTTTATAAACATAAAATTGCAGTAATTAACGTTT
>NC_051418.1:31436798-31437057 GCF_015228065.2 Penaeus monodon
AAACGAGTAAGACAAGACCACCACATTTCTCGACAGCAAACGAAGCACAGATACGATATCGACAGCGATCTGAGTATCAAACTGACACCCATGTATTGTCTTAAACTACTGCAAAAACACACACATCAATTATTATTATTCAGTAAGCGTGTAAGTTTGGAATGACACCAGTCATTTTATATACCCACCGAAGAAAATACGATACGAAAAGCGTCTGGAAGAACGGACGCATGTATCATAAGCTTTTCAGTTGATTTGC
>NC_051418.1:31437395-31437651 GCF_015228065.2 Penaeus monodon
CTGTTTAGCAGTAAACTGAATGACAAAGAACACCTGTACTAACTTCTTTCAACACGTTCAACAATCCTCTAGGTTATCAGAAAGAAACACAACACAATTTGCCATTACAGCGTCGCTCACAAGTAATGGCAAAATGTACGGAATGGCGATAATGTATTTAATAAATAGTCTGTACTGAACATTCACTATGACACGACTTGGCGGCCTTGGTAGCTAGTGAGCGCTTGTGGTGTTCCCCAACGTCGCCTTTGGCAGA
>NC_051418.1:31438311-31438603 GCF_015228065.2 Penaeus monodon
GACGGGTGTGTTAATAGAGAGAGAGAGTGAAAAAAAAACACAACCCGTCCATATGTGGAAAATCCAGACGAACGCATCACGATATATAATATATTCTATAATTCAGTGAAATAATCAACATATATACAAGATACGAAGTCACAGGGGCTCACAGAATATATATAAAGCAAACTCTATAGTATAGTATAGCTGATAGAGTTAAGATATTTCACACAGTTACAACCCCTTCAGCTAGAGGCCAAGCGAGGATAAGTTGTTGGAATAAGGCCTCTACAGACCAAATTTTAAATTT
>NC_051418.1:31438955-31439156 GCF_015228065.2 Penaeus monodon
CCAGCCAGCGGGTCTGGTCAGGTGATCACTGGACTCTGCTTCTGAGAGATTATTGGTAATATCAAATATTTAGAAATAAAAAAGTATTTAACCAATTTCCTTAATATCATATGCTTTTTACATATGCTCTGATCTGAGGTCCTCCTAATATCTGGAAAAGGAGGAGAACGGTAAACTGATACCGGGAGATTAACAATATGT
>NC_051418.1:31440318-31440550 GCF_015228065.2 Penaeus monodon
TTCCCACCCATCTCACATATCATATATTATTATTCTAGGTTTATCCTTATCATGGCAGAAGCCCGGGGAGTTCGGGAGGTAGCTGGAGTGAAGGTTATTGGTACCCCTGCGCGTCATGTAGACCTCGATGAAAATGTCAATTTCGTCTTCTTGAGTCTTGTCTGGACGAGCAGAAAATGGGGCAAATGTCTCGCCCAGATCACTGCTCTGTGTGATGGTAAGTAGCTTTAGT
>NC_051418.1:31440942-31441819 GCF_015228065.2 Penaeus monodon
AGTTAACTTCAAGGTACTTTGCGAAAATCTTTTTTTTTTCCCTTTCTTTTAAGAGGATTCTCTGGACACGTATGTAAAGCCAACTCGTACCAAACTGCTGGATACCAAGTATCTTAAGTGGGCCGCCAATCTGGAATGGGATGGATCGACCATGAAGAAGGGCGGCATCGCGATTCCAGCAGACGACATTCTTGAACTCGAGGCAGCAATGACTCTGCTGGTGGAATGGCTCAGAGAAAAGGAACCTGTCGTTTGCGTGGTGGGGGACTTCATGCTGAACGACTCGTGCCTGCTTGTCAACCTGCTAAGCCAAGCTGACCTGTACAGTGCATTCGCCAGCGTTTGTCGTGGGTTCATAAGCGGCTACACTATCCTCCAGGACAGGTGGAAAGGAGCAAGAAACGTCATTTTCAGTGCCCAGAAACTCAGGGATGCAATGCAGGCTATACATTGCGACCTGCAGCTCCTCCAGGAAAAATCCTTGACCGTGGAGTGTGTGCAACAGTATTATGCGGATACGGAGAGGACATATTGGGCTCGGACCACTTTTAAGGTTCTCTATGACGAGAAAGTGATCAGCAAAAGCCATGCTCGGCGACTGGCGGTTGCTGGATGGACCTTTAATGATATGAAGGAGATCTACAGGAACGACGGTGACGAGGTGCTCAAATACAAGCTCGGTTTAGTTACCCGGGATGTGTTTGTGAATCTTCAGGGAATTGTAAACCCGGACGTGTTAAGCAAGAAAAACATAAACGATATTTGCAATTTCTTGAAGAAAAACAAATAATTGCTTTATGTCGAGTTGCCTTTCTACACTGATTATCCAAAATGTATTGATAGACGTTTAGCACATTCTTTAGCAGTGCTTCCCGAC
>NC_051418.1:31441848-31442010 GCF_015228065.2 Penaeus monodon
AGTTGCAGACCTAAATACGGTCTTAACCTGGTCTCGCAACCCTAAATGTGTGATCCAACCATTTTCATGTTAGATGTACTTGCAGGTGTTTGCGAACTTATATTATTCTATTTATATGGTTTATATTACTATCACAATATATTTTGTGTTTATATGTCCATC
>NC_051418.1:31442167-31442830 GCF_015228065.2 Penaeus monodon
ATTTCTTTACGACTACTTACATCCAATGTAAATTGTTTGTATAAAACTACATGAAATGATTTATACTCGTATCTTTATTTACAGTGATGTCTGTGAGAATTTGCCGAAATGAAATTTAACATGTAAAAAATAAGAATAAGTTTGACTATTTGCATTTTTTTATTTACTGGTTACGTTTTGCAGTAATGGAGACCACATTTTGATAGTTTAGGGTTTATGGAATATTTTTAAAGGCCTATAAAATTGTTTCGGGGCAAGTTGATAAGTTTTGGTTGTTCATCGCCACATGGCAGAAATACAACTTGTCTGGCTGTGAGAAGAATTTGCCCGTGGAATTCCATAAACTATTAAGAATTCATAAAGAGTCTATTGATATTATGTGGACAAGAACGTATTATCGTTTGCTCATGATGAAAGTTTTGAATGTGTGTGGTTGGCTGAAGAATTTAAACATGGGTTATTTTTGCAAAGCTGTACCAGCTTGCATATCACAGCTTACAGCCTTTGGGAAAATATAGGCTTGGGCAAATTGTGGCATGTACTCTTGTAACAGAATAAAACAGGAAGAAATAAACTGACTAACACATTATGGACTCTTATTTCAATTATAAAAAGACAACCTCAGAGTGAGAGAGGTGCGTAGCATTGAAGAGCTAGCATTGC
>NC_051418.1:31442971-31443257 GCF_015228065.2 Penaeus monodon
TCATCCATCCAAACATACATGTAAATTCGCATTTAATTACAATTTTTCTTAAAGAGTACAACTGACAGATTAAATTAATAAACCAAAAATTTTTTTTGATGAGTGTTTGTAGTGAGAAAAGCAAGAAACCACTGTTCACTGTTCTAAACATGCATCTTAGCGATCTAGTGAACTCTTCCTGAATCACATTTTCTAGGGCACCATAGTTCACTGCGTGTACATTTAATGTTAATCTGTATGTTCCTAGTTCCTTACGTAATATTGACGCATTGCGTTGGGATTCATT
>NC_051418.1:31445455-31446052 GCF_015228065.2 Penaeus monodon
CTTCTGCAGGATGTGAATACATCATGTATATTTTCTTGACATTTTTATTCCTTTTTTAAACTTTTACTATAAAAATATATGCTGATGTCTGTACATTCGTGAAAGGTTGTTCTTCAAGCATCCATTCCATTTCGCAGGCGTCTGTTAAAAGAGGAAAAAGATGATGGAGCAGCTTCGAAAATGATCCTCTGTAATCACGAGTAAAGTCTCGGTCACTATCCTTTAGTCTGACGTTTCCGTGTGTAACATTGCAAGCAGCAATTAGATGGTATATTGCAATAACAGCGCAACCAGAGTACGAGTATGAACCCCCTTACCTCAGTCACACATGAAGGAAATCTCATCTGCCGTAGGCGCCCCTGGAGGCCTGCAGCAGCGCCTCCATCCTGCGCAGGGCGTCCCCCCTGGAGCCAAGGGCGTCTCCCACTTCGTCGAGAACTTCGAGAGCGATGTTCCCGGCGGCGCCCGTGGGAGACGCGCCGTCCTCTGCTACGCTTTCCTGGATCCTGTGGAAACACTGCTCGTTATTTTTCGTGTCATTTTTATCATTGCATGCGTATCCAACAAAACTATACTTGGAAGAGAGACTTAGTATGA
>NC_051418.1:31446233-31446466 GCF_015228065.2 Penaeus monodon
AAAATAAGAAGAGCATAACTCACTCTACGTAATTTCCCCCGCGTTCGGATTCCTCCACCTCGTCCTGTTCCTCGAAGACTTCGGCATTGACTTCGGCGACGTCATACGAGTGAATCTGCGGCCTCGCCTCCGCCGCCGGCAGGAGTAGCGAGGCGGCGACCAAGAAGCACACAGCGAAGACAGTCACTCGATGCATCTATCAGGTAAGGAACATGTGACTTTTGCGGCATCGC
>NC_051418.1:31446517-31446847 GCF_015228065.2 Penaeus monodon
CAAGAAGTGTGGCGTTTAATCTGAAAGATAAATATAGCGTTTGAAGTTCCAGACGAAACTAATCGATCTCATTCAATCCATTCAGTCCAACGAACGTTTTCTGTTTGTTTACCTTTAGAGATATTGGCTGTGGGATCTGAGAGTAAGGGGCGGAAGGCGTGTGATGTTTCCCTGGCAAGGATCCGATCCAAGTAACTATCAACTTGACTGAGGTTGGAGCTTATATACGCCCGTCCTTGTTCACATCGACTTTTTGATCGGGCGAAAAAAAGTTCACTAAGGAACAGGGGTACATGTGTGTCTTTGGAGGGGAGAGAGGGGATAGTGTCC
>NC_051418.1:31446918-31447917 GCF_015228065.2 Penaeus monodon
CATGGTTCCGAGGTGGGCGTGCGATCTAAGAGGTCCTTTCCTGAAGGAGACGAAGGACTTCCCTCTCTGCTGAGGTTCAGCTAACAAAAATCCCCACGGCATGGAAGGAGCAACGTCCGGCCAGCGGATACGGCCTTCGGAGGAGGCAGAGGAGCAAGTTTTTTGGCGGAGTCTGCGTTGCCATGACAAAGTGGCCGCGAGGACATGCGCATGCGTGCTCCCTGGGATCATAACGCCCCCTCCCTTCACCCTGCGAACACGTACGCCTGCCTTCCCTTTCCCTGGCGACAGAAAAGTACATCTTGTGTTTCTCTCAGACGCCACGAGGACCACATAGATTCTTCGGCAACCTTGAATCCTCTAACGTCAGTCCGAAGGTCCAGCTGTCCTTCGCCGGAGCCAGGGTTGCTCGGGACACCGTTCGAGCAGCCCAAGGTCCCCGAGAGTCCACCGCGGTCGGAGCGAGGAAAGGTGTTCTCCGTGACAGTTATTGGCCAACGCTGAGGCCCTGTGCTGTGCGGCCGCTGACAATGAACTCAATGAATACAGCGGACAGACTTCGACTCAGGCAGAGAGAACGAAAGAGAAAATTATTCAGAAATATGTGGATAAACTTACTGTGTACTTGAGGTGTGTATTTAGTGACGACGGCAGTGGGGAAATATAATCTAACTTGACAAAGTTACCAAAAGGAAACAATGAGTGACTGGTATTACTGCAGTCATATTTTGTATCGGTATGAACATTACTTATTAGGAACTTCCGTATCAGATGAAAAGATATTCAGAAAGATATATCAGAATGCACAAAACAAATAGCCAACATTTTGGACTACTTTTACGTCCAAAAGCCAGTGGTCGTCAAGCCAATGATCGTGTAGCCAATGCTCATAAAGTCAGTAGTCGTTCAGCCAATGATTATAAAGCCAGTGGTCGTACAGCCTTTAGTCATAAGCCAGTGATCGCTCAGCCAATGGTCATAAAGCCAGTGAAAAAAAAG
>NC_051418.1:31447950-31448108 GCF_015228065.2 Penaeus monodon
GAAAACAAGAATAATTGACTTGTCTGTAGTACCGTTACCTGCTTCCCAGGCTCTCGTATCCTTTCACCCACAGGATACTCGAGGCAGTTAGAAGAGAGGGCAAACATCGGGTGATACATTACCCGAATTTACTGTTAATGCTATGACTGTGTCTGTGG
>NC_051418.1:31449418-31450019 GCF_015228065.2 Penaeus monodon
ACGTCAAACCGACGAGTTTGATCCGCCACTAATTAAAAACAATTACAGTTTCGGGCTCTAGGTTATCGAATCCCTTGCTGAAGAATGCGGATATCCTCGGAAACAGGATAACCATATTTCGCTCTCGATGCTCACTTCTGTGCCAACTCTAACCGCTGCCACGAATTAATATTCTTGGCATGCGTCCCATAATGTCAAAGTCAAAGTCAAGAGTCTTCAGACGCGTTGAAAACCACATGTTAGCCTGACAGATCTAACATTCATATTATTACAGTTAGGACAAGGATTCTGGCGGGAAACTCGCTGGAAAACGAACGAAACGAAGTTCACTGCAAAAGGCAAAGGACGGAAGGAAAACATGTCTTACAATCTTAATGAAGGTTGCCGTGAGGGTTCTCGCCTCTAGAAATCAAATTCCCTTTCTTTTGTTCACGTCGCCTGTTGTCTACCAAGAACTCGATCCCAAACGTGATTCGATACGACGCAGTAAGATTTGTCGAGCTTTGTGGTTGTGACAACGGAACTATCGACCGTGACAGCAAGGTCGGGAGGGGGAGGGGGGAAGGGGGGTGCTTGATGCAGACGACGATGACGATGGAGT
>NC_051418.1:31450064-31450319 GCF_015228065.2 Penaeus monodon
TTTTTCTCCTTTTTCGAAGGTCGCCCGCCTCCTGGGTTAGGTGGCTTCTTGCGGTTCCCTGAGCGAGTGGGTTTTGAATGCGCGTTTGGAGATTTGTGTGTGGGTGCAGATGTGCTGGTTTGGCAGGTTGGTTGTAGGTCTGTGGATATTTGGTTGTGTCCGCACGTTCGTTTATGTTTAAGTGTGTGCGGATTTGCTTGCTTGCTTGTGCGAGTGTATGCGTGTGTAGGCCAATGGACAGTGTGTGCATGAGGC
>NC_051418.1:31450507-31451360 GCF_015228065.2 Penaeus monodon
AAAAAACAGAGATGGAGATGAAGCCATTTTGGACAGCACTTGAGGTCAGTCGATCCTTGGCAGTGTTGGAAGAGAGGTGTAGGCAAGCAGGTAGGTTCCGAAGCAGCCTTGGGGACCAAATCTCGCAATCCCAAGTTCTTGCCGACGAGACAGAAAAAAAATGAGCAAAAAGTGGCTAGATCTTGTGTTCTTATATAATACAGAACATAATATCCGTTTGCAATCTATCTCTTTAATCTGTCATAGGTTAACTTACAATCATACCCATACCATAAATTTACGTTGATGATGAAAGGAATTAATGAGCAAAGTGGCCGAACAAAATGGTTTGTTTTTACATACAATATCACGGTATGTTATTCCCTGAAAACACTAACATTACGTGGGTTTTCAAAACTGTCAATTACATCGCCTATTTGAATATACGTTACATATATGTCTCTCTACTGTAACAAAACTTAATATAACTTTGAAACATGTAAATTTGATTACAAATACTGCAATGTAGAGACAAACCACGTATCGACCGCACGCGAGTAGGCAACAGGCAGCTATTTGGACCGGAGCTGCAGTGGGAAAACAACCGAGTTAGTCATACTAAGGAGGGGAATGGGAGTGGGAAGGGAGGAGCTGAGGAAGATCAAAGGTGTTTAACATCATCTTACAGATAAACACGAAGTATTATTTGGGTGTTCGGGTCTGAATTCGAAAAAAATATATATATATATTTTCCGTGACTATACATGCTTAAAGTATGCATTAAGAAATGAGATGGAGAAACAGTGACATTGCGATGACAATGAAACATTTAATAATTTAGCTTATAACATGTGGTGGTGATCATACTGATTGC
>NC_051418.1:31452032-31452114 GCF_015228065.2 Penaeus monodon
GCGGAGGGTCAAGTGGCTATATGTATTCTTATTGCTTTTATTTCTTTTAGGAGTTTTGTAGTTTCTGTGCTTCTTGTAACTG
>NC_051418.1:31452445-31452515 GCF_015228065.2 Penaeus monodon
GTTTTTGTTTTTACTCTATTCCTTCTTTACAGTATAGCAAACTGAATTTACTGAATAAAACGAAAGGTGC
>NC_051418.1:31452793-31452883 GCF_015228065.2 Penaeus monodon
TTGATGAACTCTAGTCGTGATAAAAGGTGGCCTGACCGGGACCTAAATGCTGGAATAGTGGTTTATAATGCTGTGAGTAATATGTGTGTA
>NC_051418.1:31453179-31453357 GCF_015228065.2 Penaeus monodon
TCAAAACAAGAAACATTGAATCACACCTAACAAACTTCGCAACCCTTTCTCCTCTTTTCCCCTTCCTCCTCCTTCTCCTCTTTTCCCCCTCCTTTCCCCTTCCTCCTCCTTTCCCCTTCCTTCTTCCCTTCCTTTCCCCTTCCTCCTTTTCCTCCTTTCACCCCTTCAATTTCCTCTG
>NC_051418.1:31453381-31453477 GCF_015228065.2 Penaeus monodon
TTCTCGACCAGGAAGCTTTGAGGAAAAGTCGGATTTATTTCATCATGATTTCCTATAATGGGCATGTAACTGATTAGTCGTATAACGTGTATGTAT
>NC_051418.1:31454030-31454151 GCF_015228065.2 Penaeus monodon
TACATTTGCTTGTTTATACATTTGTCCAGAATTGATGGGTTGTTTCATTTGCTTATGTGTTTTCTCATTCTATCAATTTTCACTTTGTCTATATTCGTCCATTCTATCTTGCTCAGATTCA
>NC_051418.1:31454469-31454617 GCF_015228065.2 Penaeus monodon
CTGGCTGCGACGGTGTTCCTGTCTTTAATCTCTTGCATCTTTTGTTCTTGATTTTCCTTCAATCGAGCGGGGATTCCCAACGACCTGTTCTCTGATGTTCTTTCTGGTGAAGTGACGTGGTCATTTTGAGTCGATCGGAAGCCAAGCA
>NC_051418.1:31454965-31455102 GCF_015228065.2 Penaeus monodon
ATAAAGTTTTTTGGGGTCATATTAAAGCCGATGTTAATTGATTACCTTAAGGCATCACTATTTTAACAGAATTCCTCTTCCTAGGCGCATTCAGGAGCGTACCTATTATCTTTTCATTCGAGACGTATTGTTGTCTT
>NC_051418.1:31455457-31455783 GCF_015228065.2 Penaeus monodon
TATGTCTCTTTTTACAAACAATGAACATTAGGTCTAAATTTCTTTTCATAATTAGTATGAAAAATGTCTTGTTTACCGTATCATTTTTCTCATATTTATATACAGCAGAACTCGATGTATTTGAATAGTTGTGTTTATCTATCATAAGGTATGATTTAGTGCCTAATGTAATATACTATTTACATCATAATTACTGATTTGACTGCATTCTCTGAAAGGAAACTGCAATTGGGTTATTACGACCATAGACGGAAAGACCTCAAGCCAAGTTATTACTACAAAGGCTATTGTACCGTATGGATATGATAACTTCCGTTGTATCACTA
>NC_051418.1:31456160-31456362 GCF_015228065.2 Penaeus monodon
CCATGGAGAGATTCATCTATTAATTTTTTATGGCTCAGGTTTTCCTCCTATAATTTTAACATATGTGAGAACAGACAATGAAGCAATAAATAAGATACATTTGCATATTTACGCAAGTCAAAGCAAACTCTCAACCACCCATTTCCATTCGATTAAAATCATCTATACATATTAACTCACATCTGTAGTAATAGTGACAATG
>NC_051418.1:31456443-31456589 GCF_015228065.2 Penaeus monodon
ATACAACAGCAACGAGAAGGAAACGAATGATTCAAAAGCGAATGCCAGGTCTAAAAGTGGGGACGAAAAGTGATCATTGTCCAAGGGAAACGTCCGGGGGAAGTTCGGCCTTGGCTTGGGCTCCAACACAGGCGGCCTATATGTTT
>NC_051418.1:31456615-31456773 GCF_015228065.2 Penaeus monodon
ATTGTTCTTATTTATTGGAGAATTATCCTCTTATTGCAATTGTTTGATGATTTTAGATGAATTTACCGGTAATTCTTATAAAGTATCGTGTTTTGGGTCTTTGCATGTGTAATAACCGTATTCAACTATTGACACAAATATAATGGGCGCAAACCTCC
>NC_051418.1:31456882-31457379 GCF_015228065.2 Penaeus monodon
CTATTTCTTCTTCCCGTCTAGAAATAACAATAGTAATAACTGTAATTTCATTGACAAAGGTGACAAAAAGTGATCAAGGAGAATAGGTAACGTAGGTCCCACGCCTAGACGGGCGATCGTGCGCACGAATCTACATCGGCAAGTAGTCTTTAGCCGACAATATGACCACTTAAATATTGCAAGAGAGAGGCAAAAATAAGCCTCCTTAACAGAAAGAAAAAAAAAGAGAAAAAAATGGGAAAGACAAAAAGTTGCTATTCCGTTAATTGTACTTTCCGAAGGGCAGTCGAAGTTAGTTAATGTTATCGTATGCGTTGTTAGCTATTAAAGATGCTAAATGTGTTAAGACACATTGGTGACTGCAGAACCAGGCATTTTCGAATACAGAAATCAGATTTTGTCAAAGTAGTCATTTTGTAACCGTCACGAGTTTTTGAAATCCCTGTTGTCAACCTTATATCCATATTTATAATTAATAAAACAGTATCTGGAATTAC
>NC_051418.1:31457403-31457493 GCF_015228065.2 Penaeus monodon
TCTTAACAAATAGATATCTGACTCAGTGAATAAAGTGAAAGAGGACCATGACAGGTAACATAAACCTGCTAAATGATATAGTGCATATCT
>NC_051418.1:31457522-31457922 GCF_015228065.2 Penaeus monodon
AAACATGACCTATTAAAAAGAGAAAGGACAAAAAACAACCTTGATGAGTGGTTATTGCTACTGGTTACTATACGGTACGAAACACCTAAGTCATTCTCACATACACCTTAAACATCGATTCTTGGCCTTTGAACTTAAACTATGAGACACTTTGAACTTTCCGCTCTGGAATGGATGACGTATGACCTTCTATGGCAACATTACGTTAGTGTATCTGGAGATCTGGGAGCCAATCTGAGATATGGTGAAGTACTCGAAGAAAAAGTAGGTTAAATGTGTAAGATGGGTACAGTGAATATGTTTACACAGTTTCAATACGGAGGCACTGCTTTAGGAGAGGCTAACGCTTCTACGCGCTCTCTTTCTTTTTTTCTCTGTCTATTCATTTCGCTCCCCCCCC
>NC_051418.1:31458252-31458390 GCF_015228065.2 Penaeus monodon
TTTCAGCAATACTTCTACCACTTCTGGGCTGTTGAACTTCTATAATTGTGACAGTCAACCCCCGAATAGAAACATATCGATAGGCAGCTTGTGTATCGAAAAGGCACATCGTATTGTAAAAAACAAGAGAATTACTAG
>NC_051418.1:31458689-31458965 GCF_015228065.2 Penaeus monodon
CCTATTGCGGGCCTCGAAGATATAGATCGTCAACGCCAGACTTTGAAATGGCGCTCCAAGATGTCGAGTGCGAATGCTGAGCTTTTGCGCGAATGATTGCTTGATGGATATTTGAGACCATGGAAGCCTAGTATAAAGGAATGTACGTGCATTCAGCTCAAAGAGTAGGATGGTTATCAGTCATTGTCATTAGTGATTCTCGAGTTGTTATTCTTACCGTGCATATATTGCATATGGAAATGATACACACCATACAGTTTTGGTATTCAGAGAAAC
>NC_051418.1:31459184-31460191 GCF_015228065.2 Penaeus monodon
TGGATACTCCGAATCACAACAACAAGTATTTTAGTTAGTTACGCACGTGCTCGCCACGCGGACACACACCAAAAAACTGGTCCCTCTGCATATCATAACTCCGTTCGAGTTCGTCCGCTGTCGGATATACCTTATACGTCTTATACATCCTTTTCTATCCGCTTGCGCTGTCTCTATCCGCTTTGTGCCTCTTTACATCCGCTCACGCCATCTGTATCCCATATATATCCAGTCTCTACACCCTAACGTTGTTCAGGACTCTCTTATTCCGTATCCTAAAACATGTCCTTTTTCCTACTCTTCAGGGAAGCCTACTTTCCCGTGGGGGTTTCTCCTAAAGGGACGAAGACTGCCCAAGGAAGACCGTTAATTAATTATACTTCCTGAAGGGCAGTCGAAGTTAGTTAATGTATTGTATGCGTTATTAGCTATTAAAGATGCTAATGCGTTCAAATTTAGCGAGGAGAGGTGTTCAGCCGCCGCATAGACGCAGATTCTCGAGCTATCATCCAGTCACACTTTTTTCGACGGATCAAAAAGTGGAAATTAGCAGCGAGAAGATACGTATAAAAGTCGGGATCTCCGCCAGTGAGGGAAACACTTGTACTTCAGCTGCCGAAGATTAAGCCAGTCGATTACCCAGGAAACCAAGAGGTAAACAAGGGAACAAGACCTTACTTAAGTGGACTCTTTACCCGAGGCTGTAAACTTTCTCTTGAGAAGTGAACTTATTATCATGACATAATATATGTTATTGATACGAGACACGTTTTACTGCAGAGTACTGTTTCTGCATTTGCTATCATGTGCTCTCTTTCTCAGTTCTTATTTTCCATATATTTAATTTTCTCTTTATCGTGAATGCATAGAATATGATTATTGCCACTGCAACCTAAATTATTACTGCATATCTATGATGTGTATGGTTTATTATAGACATACATACATGCATACGAAAATTAATGAAACAAGATGGCACCTACAGAATTTTAAAAAATCTTCTCGTG
>NC_051418.1:31460305-31460636 GCF_015228065.2 Penaeus monodon
ATCTATATATATATTTTTTTGTGTGTGTATAGATTACACGCGAAGAGAGATATCAGTCTTGGGTTATGAAAGAAGTTATGAGAAATAACGAGAGTAATGAAAACTTTCCTCGTTGTAGATGCGCCGCGCTGTGATCCTGTTCGTGGGCTGCCTGGTCGCCGCCTCGCTACTCCTGCCGGCGGCGGAGGCGAGGCCGCAGGTTCACTCGTACGACGTCGCCGAAGTCAATGCCGAAGTCTTCGAGGAACAGGACGAGGTGGAGGAATCCGAACGCGGGGGAAATTACGTCGAGTGAGTGTTCCTCTGTCAGTCATTTTGACATATTTACATG
>NC_051418.1:31460974-31461175 GCF_015228065.2 Penaeus monodon
TCACTCCTCTCAAAGCATGTTTTTGTTCGCAAGTGAAACAACTACAAACTCCATGCCTTTTGTCTTTAGTATGGGCTTTCGACTTTTTATACGCCCGCATTCAAGGCTGCGACCTTTTTCTGGTGACAATGCCTGGCTTTGCTTTGTCATTTGCATCGGAATTGGTCTTATCGAACACGCTAATTGCCATAGTTGAAGGGC
>NC_051418.1:31461394-31461482 GCF_015228065.2 Penaeus monodon
CTTTTAGTGAAACGTCCATTTTCACACATGCCGCATACATCATACCAACTATGCTATTCCTAGAACCGATGTAATGTAGTTCCATCTA
>NC_051418.1:31461531-31461776 GCF_015228065.2 Penaeus monodon
AAGCTGCCATTCCCTCAGGATCCAGGAAAGCGTAGCAGAGGACGGCGCGTCTCCCACGGGCGCCGCCGGGAACATCGCTCTGGAAGTCCTCGACGAAGTGGGAGACGCCCTTGGCTCCAGGGGGGACGCCCTGCGCAGGATGGAGGCGCTGCTGCAGGCCTCCAGGGGCGCCTACGGCAGATGAGGCTTATCCCGGGCTGATTTGGGAGGGGCGCGAGGAGGAGGATGGGCGTGCTGTGTGTTAT
>NC_051418.1:31461903-31462052 GCF_015228065.2 Penaeus monodon
TATTTCAACAGTAAAAAGACCTGTGATCTGTATTTTCTACTGTAAACAATAGTGTTATTTATTTATAAATAAAGTGGACGAAAATAATATTTTCATTATTTGAGATTTACTTCTCCTGTTGTAGTTTTGTTGCTATAATCAGGTTCTTG
>NC_051418.1:31462178-31462253 GCF_015228065.2 Penaeus monodon
TTTTATCTGAAAATTATAAATGTTGTTTAGAATAATAAAAAAAAAAATATGAAAACGGAATCGGTGTTTGCTGAC
>NC_051418.1:31462278-31462923 GCF_015228065.2 Penaeus monodon
AATAGACGCCGTAAAACTATAAAAATTCTATTCAAAAAATAGTTTGTAATTCATCGTTATCTTATCTGCATGTTAAATTACATTATAGTACATGAATAAAATGGAGGTAGAGTCATCGAGGTATATATCGCAAATTAGGTAAATGAAATTATATCATTACTATCTCTAATAAAGGTAACCATTAACTTTAAAATAGAGAGTATGCGTCATTATCATGTGAAAACTAAATATAATTACGGTTCTATCAAGAAATGGTACATTGTAAACAGAAAAAAAAAAATGTTAATCGCATAGATCGGTAACAACGCGGCAGTAATATAAAAATAACATTAATATTTTTAAAATGATCAGTAGAGAATAAAATGAAATTAATAAATCAAAAAGTGCATAAGGAGTGGTTTAAAAAAATAATAGTGAATATGGAATAATTCCACAAATATTAAAATAATGCTTTATGAGCTGATGATGTATTTTGACCAAACTCTATTTGCATAAAATCTATTTGGTTCCGAAATTTATAGTTTTTAACAAAGTATTTTTTTTTTTAATACCAGAAAGCTTCATGGGAAAATTGAAATTATTTTATATATAATTTCTCCTTTTGTATGCAGCGATGGATAAAGCTATTGCATTTTTTTGTGCAAT
>NC_051418.1:31463176-31464393 GCF_015228065.2 Penaeus monodon
TACATTTTATCTCTTGCCAAAAAAAAAAAATCTCATGCGATTCAGTTTTCATTCATTCGCTCTCACATGAGAAACAGCAAAAATAATCTTCGGTTGAGACGCTCATCATGCAAATTAACAACCACCGCACGCACATGAATACCACTGTTTACGCGCGGGTTGACCTTGTGACGACGGTGGCCACGGCGCGCCAAAAAAACTAGTTCCTTCGATCCTCCGGAAAACACATCCGCTGGCCGGCCGTTGCTCTCCTGCAGGGAGGAGGGGGGGGGATAATGTGAATCCTTTTATTTCCTCATCGGGAGTATGGGAATTTCCCCCGCAGGATTCTGATGAAAGGATGAGTTAAAGTGAGCGAGTGAGGCAAGGCGGGAGAAAACGAAGGTTAAAGGGCGGGGGTAGGGGTGGAAGGAGGGATGGTGGGGGTAAGGGAGAGGGTGGGGGGGATGGTGGGCGGGGGTTTATTGGGGGTAAGGATAGGAAAAGGGGTTTAGGGATGGTGGGGGATAGAAGAGAGAGTGGGAGATAGAAGGAGATCGGATTAGTAAGAAAATTAAGAAAGGAGAGGTTAAGAATATTAGGAATAAGGAGATAACAAGCGCTGGAGGATAGAGAGGTCAAGACCTAGAGGAAGGGAATAGAAAGAGGTGGCAGGGAGGTGGCAGGAAGGAGGCTCGGACGTGGGTGGTTCCTTGCCAATGACGTAGATCGGACGAGTGTGCAAACTGGGGGGCGTGGCGCGCTGCACACGGGGGCGTGGGTGTAGCCCGCTCACATCAGCACACGCAGGCTACCTGATCGCGTTTTTCCGCCGCTCAAAAAGTGGAAGCGCGCAAGGCCAGCCGAAGGAATCCGCGGCCGCCGTCACGATGCGGGAACGTCGCTGGAGGACCTCGCCCGACGCCGCCAAGACACCGCCAAGACGCCACCAAGACGCCACCAAGACGCCACCAAGACGCCGCCAAGACACCGCCAAGACGCCACCAAGACGCCGCCAAGACGCCATCAAGACGCCGCCAAGACGCCGCCAAGACACCGCCAAAACACTGCCAAGACACCGCCAAAACACTGCCAAGACACCGCCAAAACAACGCTAAAACACTGCTCTGACACTGCTTGCACTGATCGGGTCTTAGCGGTGGCTGCGAGATACAGCATCAGTGCCATTACCTGTTGCTTTGCTTTGTTGTTGCTGCGGACGCTATCACTATTTTTGA
>NC_051418.1:31464682-31464896 GCF_015228065.2 Penaeus monodon
GCAAAAACAAACATAAATATACACACAACAGATTATGATAATAACGGAATCAATTGCAATAATAAGCATGATCTAAATATTATTGTTATTAATGCTGAGCGTGTTTCGTGAGGAAACCAGAAAACGATATCGACTTTCGATAATTTGCAGGTCAGAATTGTCCCTCAGAGTGGTAGACGAAGCAAGGTAAACGATGGATGCAGAAGAAATAATG
>NC_051418.1:31464937-31465032 GCF_015228065.2 Penaeus monodon
ATGGAATTGACAGACATACAAGAATAAATGCGGACGTAAACAAACAAATACTCGAATAATATCTATTTGCTAGATTTAGCCATAAATGATAGTCT
>NC_051418.1:31465960-31466232 GCF_015228065.2 Penaeus monodon
ATCTTTTTTTGAAGGTTCACCATTCTGACAATCTTAATTATTCTTACGGTTATCGTTGAGCATTTTATCACATTTTTGTATTAACGCAGAATAAGTACTTCGTCAGTATTGTCTTTAAAATAGATTATTAGATTACGTCGCATTTTAACGTATGTCCTTTGCTCACGATTATGGTGTAAAAGAGGAATGATGGGAAAGTATTTTTCAAAGAGAGATCGAAAGTGAAACCGTATGTTTATTCTGAATCAGCTGACGTAAATTTTCTCAGAAGT
>NC_051418.1:31466588-31466672 GCF_015228065.2 Penaeus monodon
AATGAAGATGGATCACTTCTGTCGACATTTTTTTGTATATTCATCTTATTCTTTTTTTTACTTTTTTTCAACGGGTGAGCCTGA
>NC_051418.1:31466691-31466798 GCF_015228065.2 Penaeus monodon
AAGATTACGTTGAAGGTTAACAACTCAAGAAAAAGGATTTAGTACTGAATATTCATCAGGTTCACTGGGGTAAGCCATATTAGAGGAAATTTCAGGGAGTCGGTGTG
>NC_051418.1:31466901-31467078 GCF_015228065.2 Penaeus monodon
CATTCTCGTATGAGGAAACAAAGCGTTTTCCTTGTTAACCCCCTTTTTTTACTTATCTATCTTTTTTATTCGGATTTATGCGACTTTTCTCAGAAATACAGGATAGCGAGTCATTTTCTGGCCTTCTGCCCTGTCAGGTTTTAATACGATGTAGTGAGAGAAAGAAGGAGGGGGTAC
>NC_051418.1:31467517-31467607 GCF_015228065.2 Penaeus monodon
GCTGACGTTATCATTCCCCCCAAGACCTGTTTTTGTAGACGTCAGACAGATCAACTCCGAGATTTAGCAACGTAGCTGCTGTAGAGTCGG
>NC_051418.1:31467645-31468061 GCF_015228065.2 Penaeus monodon
ATATCTATAATATTTGAACTGTAATCTGCGTCGAAATTGTCCTTATCACATAATGCTATGCGTGTAATTGTAAATAGTTTTTGTAAAAACTTTTTTTTTTTTTTTTGTAATTGTAAAATCTGTTTAGGTATCGCTACTATCGTCAACTAAGCTGTTTAAGAAGCCAGGCTTATAGATGTGAATCTTCAATATATGAAGGGTGACTTACATAAACTATTTACCACTTGAAAATCTTGTGCTAAATTTTTTTTGTTTTTCGTTGATTTTTAAGTGATTTTTTATTACTATTGATTTGAGGGTAAATTTCGATTAAAGGAAGAATATTTATTCCACATCTTGGGTAAGGACATAAAAAAAGCAAAAAAGCAAAGTCACACATATGCACAGACATGCATTCATTTACGTATCTACGCACG
>NC_051418.1:31468221-31468423 GCF_015228065.2 Penaeus monodon
CTGCTTAAAGGGTTTCTGCAACTAATTTTCCATCAATTCGATCACCATCACTTACCTTCCAAGCCCATTCAATTTAGAGGCAAAGAACACTTGATATTCTAATTCACTTTCGTTTTTCCGTGTTGGCTTTGTGAATCCCGGGAATATGATAAAATATCCCGGATTCTAGGGACCTTTGCTTGGGGTCAAAATGATGTAAACC
>NC_051418.1:31468825-31469032 GCF_015228065.2 Penaeus monodon
CTTCTGAAGTAGGTGATTCGGGCGTCCCCCCTTTCACATCAACCACATCGGTGTCTTGTCGATGGACCTACGGCGATTGCTTGATCGGAGAATCTTCTACCCTATATTCTACTTGAAAGGTATACGATTCTATAAAATTCCATTTCTCGATTCGCACACGTAAACACACGAGGATGTTTCCCGTAGATTTGATTTCTTTTGTTCTAT
>NC_051418.1:31469075-31469326 GCF_015228065.2 Penaeus monodon
CCTCACGGCATATGCATCCTTTATAACACATATTTATAGAGATAGTATTAAGCAATGTTCCGAGAGGAAGTGCTGGGAAACAGTGTAATAACGGTTCTCACTTCGTCACCTTTTTGTTTACTTTCATGAATCAGCTTCTCGTTTTGGGTCCGTTTGCTGAAGGTAAAAATAATATTATGTTGGGATTTTGTTGGAAATAATTATTCTCCTTATCTATATCAGGGTCAGTAGGCGAAGGAATGCTGGCATAT
>NC_051418.1:31469814-31470253 GCF_015228065.2 Penaeus monodon
GTTGCGGTTCTTTAACAGAGTAAGAACGTTTTGAGGAAACTTTTCTGTAAACGTTCTGACAAGTGAGCAACGGCAGCGGTTCTGTTGCCACGATAGTTCAACGCATTTCTAATACTTAAAGATATCTAAGAAATCGTTTAAATACTCGGTTATAATCTCTCACATTTCGTTCTCTGAATATTTTTAAAATCAAGGTAGGGATCAAGATATGCGCATGTTAGGATGTGTAAGAAAGTTAGCCGGTAAAAAAAAAAAATACCTGTCGAAGGGTGTATGTCACGGTAAAGCATATCAACAAAAGATTCGTAAGTTGCTACCGTTGGTTTTATGTGTATTATCTTTAAGCTGGATTAGGGCCCAATATCGCCCTGAGCATAATCCGTTTATTACGCAGTCAACAGGGAATACAAAGCCAACAGTTTAATAACAAATGGTCACT
>NC_051418.1:31475234-31475405 GCF_015228065.2 Penaeus monodon
CATGTCCTCTGTTTGGTAACTTCAGCCATGTCAGAGAATATATTTGCTTCAGAGTAAAAGTAAAGTTTCAGAGTAAAAACATCTATGCGATGATTGAGATCGAACAAAATAACGGAAATAAGATTTTTAATGAAAGATTAGGTGTTTTATCCTTCCTTTGGCTAGTTGGTT
>NC_051418.1:31476006-31476075 GCF_015228065.2 Penaeus monodon
TTACCTTCCGTATGACTTAATTTACTATTCCCCCTCTCCATTAACCTCCTCCTCAGACAATACGTTGCC
>NC_051418.1:31477915-31478215 GCF_015228065.2 Penaeus monodon
TTAGTAATGGCGTGTTTAACTAACGTGAGAGGAAATGGTCAGTTTGTCAAAACGAACCAACCTTTTGTCATATAGCATGCATATGTGAAAGATACGATGATACTATTACAGTAAATTGTAGCACATGATTATACACGCTAAAACACAAAACAAACTGTAAAATTAAAATGGATGGTTAGATGCACACGCTCACATCCACATTAATTTCTTGATTCTGAACTAGGAAAGAATTTATCTCCCTTGAATAAATCAAAATGCAAACAGGCGATAAATCTATAGTGATATGTAGAAACTAACGTG
>NC_051418.1:31478244-31478472 GCF_015228065.2 Penaeus monodon
AACAAGAGGATAGCGTATGCACATGTTTTTCTTTCTCCGAGACTATCTTCTCCAAATTCTTAATATTAAAGGTGTTTCCATTTTACGTGAACGGCTGTGTGTTCCTTATGTCATGGAGAGGTAAAGAGCGAGATACACCCAGTCAAGGAGGTAAGTGGCAGATGAAAGACTGAGAATAGCCGTTCTTGTGTCTGGAATTCTGTCTGACACATTTTCTGCATTTTCGAA
>NC_051418.1:31479151-31479427 GCF_015228065.2 Penaeus monodon
TGAGATTAGTTACATCAGATGATAAGGCCCGAGTTACATCACGGGGTAAGCGTCCAACGGGGAAGCAATAGACAGCCTTCACTACCACTCAGTTTACTCTCTCACTGCCACGCAACCACGCCAACGAGCCAGTAAAGTACCGTGGCATCCCTTCACATTGCAAGGACTAAATTGATGGAGGAATACTGTTGTTTTACGCACGTCGTGTCTGTCCGAGATGTTTAGACGTCAGGGAGGAGATAGATTAAAGATAATTTATCTCAGCCGTGCGATAGC
>NC_051418.1:31480589-31480746 GCF_015228065.2 Penaeus monodon
AGGACTAAATTGATGGAGGAATACTGTTGTTTTACGCACGTCGTGTCTGTCCGAGATGTTTAGACGTCAGGGAGATGATTAAAGATAATTTATCTCAGCCGTGCGATAGCAGATTTTATTACAGCCTAGTAGTTACTGTTGTCATGGTTGTTTTTTA
>NC_051418.1:31481654-31481793 GCF_015228065.2 Penaeus monodon
CTCTGCGTAACACTAATGACGTTAATCAAGTTTAAGAGAATACTATACGTCCATGATAGGGGAAAAAATTAACAGTTAAATGTTCCGTTGACTTTTTTTTTAAAGAATTGACTTTCATAGTTTTTCGAAAATGGCAAAA
>NC_051418.1:31482653-31482973 GCF_015228065.2 Penaeus monodon
TCGAAACCATATAAGAAATATGATTTTTTCATTGTATGCGTTTGTTAAGACAAGAAGATTTTCAGTATGCCATGCTCTTAAACTTCTATATGTTACTGAAATTATTTTTCAAGACTTATTTTTTTCCCAAAATTTTAGATGTAATAGATGATTTTTAACACTTACTCTATAATGTGCATATTTATATTCATTTATATTTTTTATCCTTTTTCATGACACCGAATCTCTCGTATTCTATCATGTTATTTTCACAATATGTAACAAAACGCACGGACCTAGCATTCTTAAGAAAATACATATGCCATTCTTCTTCTAATTCC
>NC_051418.1:31483010-31483131 GCF_015228065.2 Penaeus monodon
GCGTATCTCTTGTTAAAATAATGCCTGGCAAAAGTTGTCTTTATTCTCTTTAGAAATTATCTATATGACGAGACATTTCCGATTACCTGCAAAAGGTGCCGAGCCGATGTCTTTCGATGAA
>NC_051418.1:31483337-31483585 GCF_015228065.2 Penaeus monodon
AGAGGCGACGGCATGAGGGAGGGCTTATAACAAACTCTACTGATACGACTATGATTTAGATATAATGCAAAGTGTGTGTATACGTATGTGCCATGTTTTTTTTTTTTATTCTTTCTTCCATTTATATTACTTCAGGTAGATCATTAATTGCGAGTTCACAGATTTTTGACTACCTGTGTAATCAGAGTGAATGCCACTGCTTCCTTGCAATTTCTTCCTTGGTTGCTGATGCTTTCCTTGTTTTACGA
>NC_051418.1:31483609-31483915 GCF_015228065.2 Penaeus monodon
ACCATTTACCTTTCAGCCTTTTTAATTTTCAGTTTTTGATCGAATAAATTTTCCTACATTAAGGTTAGTAATAGGAGTGATAAACAGATAGCGCGTTACTTTTATTAGAAAATATAAGGAGGCCAATAATGCCACAAAGGAATTTATAACGTTAGAGAGACACTATAATGACGTAGATGATATGATGACGTCAGAGGGCATGGGATGGGATGACGTCACAGAAGACCGAATAAAAATTAGGATTAGGATTAAGATTAGTTAGTCAAAGACCACAATAACATTTTCACGATTGAGAAGGTCATTGAG
>NC_051418.1:31484087-31484212 GCF_015228065.2 Penaeus monodon
AAGTGAAACGACCATTTTCACACATGCTGCATACATCATACCAACTATGCTATTCCTAGAACTGAAGTAATGCAGTTCCATCTACCACACTACAATATACATTATATGTAATGGTATTAGTGTAT
>NC_051418.1:31484420-31484866 GCF_015228065.2 Penaeus monodon
TATTTCAACAGTAAAAAAAAGATTTACTTCTCCTGCTGTAGTTTTGTTGCTGTAACTATCGTAAATTAGGTAAATAAAATTTTGTGATTATTATTTGTAATAAAGGTAACCATCAATTTTAAAACAGAGACGTAAGCGCCATTATCAATTGAAAACTTAATATAATTACGGTTCTCTCGAGAAATGGTACATTGTAAACAGAAAAAAAATGGTGTTAATTGCATAGATCGGTAACAACGCGGCAGTAATATGAAAATAACATTAATATCTTTAAAATGATCAGTAGAGAATAAAATGAAATGGATAAATTAAAAAGTGCAGAGGGAGTGGTTTAAGAAATAATGAATATGGAATAATTCCTTAAATATTAAAATAATGCTTTATGAGCTGATGATGTATTTTGACCAAACTGTATTTGCATAAAATCTATTTGGTTCCGAAATTTA
>NC_051418.1:31485213-31485515 GCF_015228065.2 Penaeus monodon
CACATCAGAAACAGCAAAAATAATCTTCAGCTAGGACGCTGACAGTGGTATTCATGCACGCGCATGAATACCACTGTTTCCACGCGGGTTGACCTTGTGACATTGACCACGGCGCGCCAAGAAACTAGTTCCTTCGATCCTCTGGAAAACACATACCGGCTGTTGCTATCCTGCAGGGAGGAGGAGGGGGGGGGATAACGTGAATCCTGTTATTTTCCTAGGGAATTTCCCCCGCAGGATTCTGATGAAAGGATGAGTTAAAGTGAGCGAGTGAGGCTAGGCGGGAGAAAACGAAGGTTAAA
>NC_051418.1:31485557-31485694 GCF_015228065.2 Penaeus monodon
AAGGAGGGAGGGTGGGGGTAACGGGGGATGGTGGGGGTTATGGGGAAGAGGGCGGGGGGTTTATTGGGGGTAAGAATAGGAAAAGGGGTTTAGGGATGGACGAAGCAAGGGTAAGCGACGGATGCATAATAAACAAT
>NC_051418.1:31485730-31485798 GCF_015228065.2 Penaeus monodon
CAATGGAATTGACAGACATACAAGAATAAATGCGGACGTAAACAAACAAATACTCGAACAATATTTAT
>NC_051418.1:31486435-31486532 GCF_015228065.2 Penaeus monodon
AACAGGAGTCAACATGTTACAAAAAAACGTGCGAAAAAAGTAATCGTTAAAAAAAAATACATACTAGGAGGCCAGGGTTCCCTATGTACGTATCTGT
>NC_051418.1:31486575-31486678 GCF_015228065.2 Penaeus monodon
CGGACTTGATCCAGGGGCCGATCCTGCGGCGAAGGACACCCGAGTAGCACCTAGGGCTTGGAAGGACACCTGAGCAGGACCTCTCATGTGGAGAGGGTTGAGT
>NC_051418.1:31486868-31486967 GCF_015228065.2 Penaeus monodon
CAACCAACGAGAAAGCATCTTAGCCTGCCTTTTCCGGGAGGACCAACAGGCCATAACGAACGCAGCTTTCGACGCTTTCGTAACGGTGTAGTGGCACGA
>NC_051418.1:31487409-31487710 GCF_015228065.2 Penaeus monodon
CTGTGTTTTACCGTTTAATGTGTTTTACTGTTTAATGTGTTTGTTTTACCGTTTATGGTACATTGTAAACAGAAAAAAAATGGTGTTAATCGCATAGATCGGTAACAACGCGGCAGTAATATGAAAATAAAATTAATATCTTTAAAATGATTAGTAGAGAATAAAATGAAATTAATAAATTAAAAAGTGCATAGGGAATGGTTTAAAAAATAATGAATATGGAATAATTCCACAAATATTAAAATAATGCTTTATGAGCTGTTGATGTATTTTGACCAAACTCTATTTGCATAAAATCTAT
>NC_051418.1:31487851-31489787 GCF_015228065.2 Penaeus monodon
CACGTAAAAAAAATCAGAAGTCACATTAGAAACACCAGCCAATGAAAATGAGTCTTATAGAATGGTGAGACATATCCGAAACGTCGTTCGAAAATATAATCGAAGCATGAGCCGAATTTTTTGGCAAATGTTTCGAATGTCACGTTCTTTCACTTTCATCATGGCGACCAATCAGGAAGGTGTCCTTGTAGGTGGGTTGTGCAATGGTTGCGATACTAATTATTTTAAGGTTACTCATAATTTTTTGCATGATGACGAAAGAGCAAAAGCATTTCTCCGTCGCCATGGAGTCTTGCCGACGTCTGTGGAGTGCCCTCACTGCAAAGTACCATGTAAACTCCGGGAGGACCGGCCGACTTGGTACTGCGGTAGGTGGACAAGAGTAAGCAAAAATACACGTCGGCGGCAGTGCTCTTATAGGTATGATATGTAAGTGATATATTAAATACTAATAACTGTTGTATATTACTCTGATATATTACTAACAAATTACATTAAAAAATCCGATCGGATAAGCACGTTAAATATTTTTTTTAGTGTCGGGAACTATAAGGGCACATTTCTCGACAACTCGAGAATTTCGCCGTGGAAGCTGCTTTAGTTCGCCAATCACTTCCTGCACCATACGTGGGACCACAGGACAGTGATAGTGCCTCCACATATCACCAAATACGTCGGCAGACTGGAGCTTTTGCTCTGAGGTGACGGAATTCTGGCTCGGGAAGCAAGAACCCATTGGCGGGCCTGGGGTGGAAGTCGAGATTGACGAAACCCTGTTGGTGAGGCGGAAGTATCACAGGGGGAGGATGCTTCGTCAGGTATGGGTCTTCGGTGGGATAGAGCGGCAGTCGAAGAAGTTGTTTGTGATCCCGCTGGTAGATCCTGAGGAACAGGACAGAACCGCCGCTACATTAATACCACTCGTCCAGCGGTACGTTCGGGAAGGAAGTATTATTTATAGCGACGGTTAGGGCGCATACAGCTCGCTTCAGGATCTTGGGTATTCTCACCATGTGATAAACCATAGTGAGAATTTTGTTGACCCCATCCCCAGGATCTATATGCAGACGATCGAGCGTTTGTGGAGAGACGTCAAGGGTTGGGTGAAGCGTTTTGGCAAGCGTCCACAGTACTTCCACCAGTACTTTGCGAGATACCTGTTCCTTCGCCAACACGCCAAAACCCGCTTACACGACTTCATTTTGGTAATCATAAAGCAGTATTTATTTGATCAAAAACCAGTAGTTTGCGTATGCAACATGTAATATATAATGTATGTAAAAGAATGTATATTTTATTTTAACGTAAAATATATATTTTTAATCAGGCTGGCCGGCTATATCCCCCGCAGTCGGAGATGGTAAGCGCCACCGTACCCCAATCCCCATCGAGGACGATGACTGGGAGGACTCCGACGACCCAGACGAACCCAAGCCAGACCCTTCAGGACACCGCCCACCAACCCGGGACGCCGAGAGCCACACCGTCACCTCGTAGTATCGCAACCCGGTCTTGCACAACCACCATGAAGGTAATGAGGATATTAAATGTTTACAACCGCAGGTATGTCACGGTAGAGGGGAAATGTGATTTTGAACCGTGCATTCACTTATATCCGCATGTGTAAATAAGCCATATATGAAAAGTGTTATTTCATCAAGGTAAAAGATCCATACACCATTTGGTGTATGGATCGTGATGTCAACAGAAAAACAAATCGTCTGAAATGTGGTTGCTCTAAATATTAAATAAATTACCTCCCATATTATATTGAGTTACAAAAAAAGGAAATCGTTACATAGTGTTTTCATAATTACATAAATAAGTTAGCAATACAAGAAAAAAGTTTTAACCATACAAGGTTTCAACTGTGGCCAAAAGCATCCATCAACTTATAGAGTTATTGCGTAATGTTAGAAACTCACGTACTCCGTTA
>NC_051418.1:31490137-31490221 GCF_015228065.2 Penaeus monodon
AGATCTCTTTGGTTCCGAAATTTATACTTTTTAACAAAATGACTTTTCTCTTTGTGCAATAGTGTAGTCTAGTTCCGGCATTAA
>NC_051418.1:31490495-31490690 GCF_015228065.2 Penaeus monodon
GAATGTAGGCTACATTTTATCTCTTGCCAAAAAAAAAAACTCATGCGATTCATTTTTCATTCATTTGGTCTCACATCAGAAACAGCAAAAATAATCTTCAGTTAGGACGTGTTAACCTTGTCACGATGCTGTCATGGTGGCCACGGCTCGCCAAGAAACTAGTTCCTTCGATCCTCTGGAAAACACATCCGCCTA
>NC_051418.1:31490942-31491007 GCF_015228065.2 Penaeus monodon
TATACGCAAGGGAATAGTCTAATTAATGAGACATCAAGAACCGTTTCAGTCACAGCACTGCTAAT
>NC_051418.1:31491166-31491278 GCF_015228065.2 Penaeus monodon
ACAAATAAAAAAAATGCACATACAAAAACACACTAAAATAATAAATAAATAAAGCACCAGATCACTTTGTCACTCTCCGAAGTAATACCATAGTCAAATATCTCTCACGACC
>NC_051418.1:31491363-31491479 GCF_015228065.2 Penaeus monodon
TCACCTATATCATCACACTTCACGACCACCTTAGCTGACATACGGGAGGCCCATTCCGGGGTCCCTGAGCAGTCCGACAGGTACAAGGACCAATCCTCGAATCCCCCGGGGTCTGC
>NC_051418.1:31491670-31491864 GCF_015228065.2 Penaeus monodon
TGAGAGCGTGGTACTTCAAATTTAATAAAATTCAGTAAATAAAGGTAGATATAATAAATGGAAGTTACTATAAAATCTCCTGAATTAAAAGGAATAAAATCTTCCGGGTATTAAAACTGGAATGAATAAGATAATAAATAATCTTAAAATGTAAAAATAAGTAGAATTCTCTTTATCAGGTGATGATACGATCG
>NC_051418.1:31492284-31492549 GCF_015228065.2 Penaeus monodon
TATACCTACCGGCTGTTGGTGTCCTACAGGGAGGAGGGGGGGGGATAACGTGAATCCATTTAATTCCTAGTCTGGAGTGAGCGAGTGAGGCACGGCGAGAAAGCGAAGGTTAAAGGGTGGGGGTTGGGGTGGGGGTGGAAGGAGAGAGGGTGGGGGTAAGGTAGAGGGTGGGGGGATGGTGGGGGTTATGGGGAAGAGGGCGGGGGTTTATTGAGGGTAAGGATAGGAAAACGGGTTTAGGGATGGACGAAGCAAGGGTAAGCGA
>NC_051418.1:31492612-31492758 GCF_015228065.2 Penaeus monodon
ACTTGTTACGCGCCACGTGCTTTACTGTTACTTGTTACGCGCCACGTGCTTTACTGTTACTTGTTACGCGCCACGTGCTTTACTGTTACTTGTTACGTGCCACGTGCTTTACCGTTACTTGTTGCGTGCCACGTGTTTGTCCTTTT
>NC_051418.1:31493030-31493364 GCF_015228065.2 Penaeus monodon
CTACTTCAGCAGGGTATATAAAAGGCGGGACGTCAAGCCTGGCTTATTGCGTTTACTTCCCTCGTTGCAACTGTGAGTAGTCCTGTGCCTGATTTTATTTATATTTTTTTGATGTGATAACTTTTTTTTTTTCTTTTTATATTCAGTTGAATTGTGGATTTTTGGTGACAATATATATATTTTTTCTTTTCGTCGGTGAAACAAATTATTCTGGAGTAGCTGACTATTATCATTTATTTTTAATTCATATAATCTCATGGTATTGTATGTATCTTTTTTCTCGTTTTGTCTTTCTTAGTTGATCTTCCTTGACTTTTTATCTTTTTGTTTTATT
>NC_051418.1:31494543-31494926 GCF_015228065.2 Penaeus monodon
GTTTTTTTTTTCTATTTCCAAACTTTTTTGTTCCTGGGTCTGATGGACTCCATTTTCTTTCCCCACCACCTTTTTTCTCCCTTTCTTTTTTTCCCCTCATTTCCCTTTACTTCCCACTCTTACCCCTTTCTCTTTCCTCCCCCTTTCCTTTTATTTTTCCCCGCTTTCTCTTTTTTCTTTTTCCCTCTCTTTTTTTTTTCCCTTCCCCTTCCCATCGTTATCCTCGACAGATCACTCTATCCCCTCCCCCCGGGGTTCATTCTTCTTTTTCTCCCCCTCCCCTTTTCACCCCCTTTCCTCCTCTCTTCGCTCCCGCCTTTCTTTTTTCCCCTCCCCCCTCCACCTCTTACCCCCCTTCCTCCCCCCACCTCTCCCCTTCCCCT
>NC_051418.1:31499950-31500017 GCF_015228065.2 Penaeus monodon
GAGTAACAATTAAAGCACGTGGCACGTAACAACTAAAAGTAAAACACATTAAATGGTAATACAACAT
>NC_051418.1:31500793-31500873 GCF_015228065.2 Penaeus monodon
CCCGGGCAAACGGTACCGTGAAAGGGAAGGTTCCCGACGTCTTAAAAGAGGGGCCCAAGAGGGTTTTTTTCCCGGTTTTT
>NC_051418.1:31500950-31501419 GCF_015228065.2 Penaeus monodon
TCGTGCATTGTATTGTATAAAAGTGTAAATAATTACCAAAACTCACTCTCACTCCTCCTCTTCCTCGGTCTCTCTCATTCTTTCTCATTCTTCCTCCGCCTCGCCTCTCAGCCCCTTTCCTCCTCTCTCCTCGCTCACCCCCCTTTCTTTTTTCCCCTTTCCCCCCCCCCCCAAACCTCTTACCCCCCCCTTCCCTCCTACCCCCCCTCTCCCCCTTTCCCCCCCCCCACTTTTTCACCCCCCCCCCCCCCCCCCCCACTTCTCACCCTCCCTCCCACCCACCTCTCACCCTCCCTCCCTCCCCCCTCTAACCCTCCCTCCCATTTTCTCACCCTCCCTCACTCCCTCCCACTTCTCACCCTCCCTCCCACCCTCCCACTTCTCACCCTCCCTCCCACTTCTCTCCCTCCCTCCCTCCCTCCCACTTCTCACTCTCCCTCCCTCCACCTCTCAACTCCCTCCTACCCTC
>NC_051418.1:31501487-31502104 GCF_015228065.2 Penaeus monodon
TCGCGCAGATGCGGTTCTCCTTGGCTCTGCTGTGCCTGTGTCTGGCTCTCGCGGCGGTGGCTCTGCCCGGGGCGGAGGCGAGACCCGATCTCTTCGACGTCGTGGAGGATGTCGGCGAAGTCACCGGTGACGTCGTGGAGGATGTCGGCGAAGTCACCGGTGACGTCGTGGAGGATGTCGGCAAAGTCACCGGTGACGTCGTGGAGGATGTCCGCGAAGTCACCGGTGACGTCGTGGAGGATGTCGGCGAAGTCACCGGTGACGTCGTGGAGGATGTCGGCAAAGTCACCGGTGACGTCGTGGAGGATGTCCGCAAAGGCACCGATGACTTGGTGAAGGATATCGGCGATGGCATCAGTGGCTTGGTGAAGGATGTCCGCAAAGGCGCCGGTAACTTGGTGAAGGAAGCCGGCGAAGGCGTCGGTGGCTTGGTGAAAGTTGTCGGCGAAGACACCAGTGCCCTGGTGAAAGTTGTCGGCGAAGACGCCGGTGACATTGTGAAGGACGCCGGCGAAGAAATCGGGGACGCCATTTCAGGATGAGTACCAAGTGCGTTTCTCGAGTCCTCTGGGAAAACGTTTGCCTTTCGGTCCTTCCTTTCCCGCTGTGGAAGAGGG
>NC_051418.1:31510467-31510617 GCF_015228065.2 Penaeus monodon
AAAGGACAAAACGTGGCACGCAACAAGTAAACGGTAAAGCACGTGGCACGAACAAGAACAGTAAAAGCACGTGGCCCCGTAACAATAAACAGTAAAGCACTGGCGCGTAACAAGTAACAGTAAAGCAAGGGGGCGCTAACAAGAACAGTA
>NC_051418.1:31510668-31510928 GCF_015228065.2 Penaeus monodon
TCGCTTACCCTTGCTTCGTCCATCCCTAACCCGTTTCCATCCTTACCTCAATAACCCCGCCCCTTTTCCCATAAACCCCACCTTTCCCCCCACCCTCTACCTTACCCCCACCCTCTCCTTCCACCCCACCCCAACCCCCACCCTTTAACCTTCGCTTTCTCGCCGTGCCTCACTCGCTCACTCCAGACTAGGAATTAAATGGATTCACGTTTTTTTCCCCCCCCCTCCCCCCTGTAGGACACCAACAGCCGGTAGGTATA
>NC_051418.1:31511414-31511768 GCF_015228065.2 Penaeus monodon
CCAGTTTTTAATACCCGGAAGATTTTATTCCTTTTAATTCAGGAGATTTTATAGTAACTTCCATTTATTATATCTACCTTTATTTACTGAATTTATTAAATTTGAAGTACCACGCTCTCAAATGGTCTTTACGATAAGCTCATATATTAATTTATTTACGATAATGATTATCTTAATAATTTTATCATACAAAGTATCTTATTTTTATCTTGTCTCAAGTCTAAAGTTTACAAACTTAAGAATTAAAAGAAAAGAACCACAATGCCCGGGTTCTCGCGCCTAAAAACCAATGTGGGGGAGTACAAAAGCAGACCCCGGGGGATTCGAGAATTGGTCCTTGTACTTGTCGGACTG
>NC_051418.1:31512191-31512257 GCF_015228065.2 Penaeus monodon
ATTAGCAGTGCTGTGACTGAAACGGTTCTTGATGTCTCATTAATTAGAATATTCCCCTTTCGTATA
>NC_051418.1:31512510-31512710 GCF_015228065.2 Penaeus monodon
TAGGCGGATGTGTTTTTCCAGGGGATCAAAGGGAAAACTATTTTTCTTGGCGAGCCGTGGCCACCATGACAGCGTCGTGACAAGGTTAACACGTCCTAATGAAGATTATTTTTGCTGTTTCTGATGTGAGCCCAAATGAATGAAAAATGAATCGCATGATTTTTTTTTTTTTGGCAAGAGATAAAATGTAGCCTACATTC
>NC_051418.1:31512986-31513064 GCF_015228065.2 Penaeus monodon
TCCCGGAACTAGACTACACTATTGCACAAAGAAAAAAGTCATTTGTTAAAAGTATAAATTTCGGAACCAAATAGATCT
>NC_051418.1:31513422-31515335 GCF_015228065.2 Penaeus monodon
TTGGTTAACGGAGTACGTGAGTTTCTAACATTACGCAAAAACTCTATAAGTTGATGGATGCTTTTGGCCACATTGAAACCTTGTATGGTTAAAACTTTTTTCTTGTATTTCTAACTTATTTACGTAATTAAGAAAACACTATGTAACGATTTCCTTTTTCGTAACTCAATGTAATATGGGACGTAATTTCCATATATTTAGAGCAACCAAAATTTCAGACGATTTGTTTCTATTGACATCACGATCCATACACAAATGGTGTAGATCTTTTACCTTGATGAAATAACACTTTCAAAATATGGCTTATTTACACATGCGGATATAAGTGAATGCACGGTTCAAAATCACATTTCCCCTCTACCGTGACATACCCTGCGGTTGGTAAACATTTAATATCCTCATTACCTTCATGGGGGTTGTGCAAGACCGGGTTGCGATACTACGAGGTGACGGGTGGCTCTCGGCGTCCCGGGCTGGTGGGCGGTGTCCTGAAGGGTCTGGCTTGGGTTCGTCTGGGTCGTCGGAGTCCTCCCAGTCATCGTCCTCGATGGGGATTGGGGTACGGTGGCGCTTACCATCTCCGACTGCGGGGGAGATAGCCGGCCAGCCTGTTTAAAAAATATATATTTTACGTTAAAAATAAAAAAAACATTCTTTTACATCTTTAATATTACAGTTGCATACGCAAACTACTGTTTTGATCAAATAAAACGCTTAGATACCAAAATGAAGCGTGTAAGGGGTTTTGGCGTTTTGCGAAGGAAAAGGTATCTCGCAAAGTACTGGAAGTACTGTGGACGCTTGCCAAAACGCTTCACCCAACCCTTGACGTCTCTCCACAAACGCTCGATCGTCTGCATATAGATCCTGGGGATGGGGTCAACAAAATTCTCACTATGGGTTTATCACATGGTAAAGAATACCCAAGATCCTGAAGCGAGCTGTATGCGCCCTAACCGTCGCTATAATAATACTTCCTTCCCGAAGTACGGCGGACGAGTGGATAATGTAGCGACGGTTCTGTCCTTTTCCTCAGGATCTACCAGCGGGATCACAAACAACTTTCGACTGCGCTCTATCCCACCGAAGACCCATCCCTGACGAAGAATCCTCCCCCTGTGATACTCCCCTCACCAACAGGGTTTCGTCAATCTCGACTTCCACCCCAGGCCCCCCAATGGGTTCTGCTTCCCGAGCCAGAATTCCGTCACCTCAGAGCAAAAGCTCCAGTCTGCCGACGTATTTGGTGAAGGGAGGCACTATCACTGTCCTGTGGTCCCAGTATGGTGCAGGAAGTGATTGGCGAACTAAAGCAGTTCCACGGCGAAATTCTCGAGTTGTCGAGAAATGTCCCCTTATAGTTCCCGACACAAAAAAAAATATTTAACGGCTTATCCGATCGGATTTTTTTTAAGTAATTGTTAGTAATATATCAGAGTAATATACAACAGTTATTAGTATTTAATATATCACTACATATCATACCTATAAGAGCACTGCCGCCGACGTGTATTTTTGCTTACTCTTGCCCACCTACCGCAGTACCAAGTCGGCCGGTCCTCCGGAGTTTACAGGGGTACTTTGCAGTGAGGGCACTCCACAGACGTCGGCAAAGCCCTCCATGGCGACGGAGAAAGCTTTTGCTCTTTCGTCACATGAAAAAAATTATGAGTAACCTTAAAATAATAGTATCGCAACCATGCAAAACCCCACCTAAAAGGACACCTTCCTGATTGGTCGCCAGGATGAAAGTGAAAGAACGTGACATTCGAAACATTTGCCAAAAAAATTCGGCTCATGCTTCGATTATATTTCGAAACGACGTTTCGGATATGTCTCACCATTCTATAAGACTCATTTCATGGCTGGTGTTTCTAATGTGACCTGATTTTTTTACGTGCTCTATTCATCGG
>NC_051418.1:31515461-31515577 GCF_015228065.2 Penaeus monodon
ATAGATTTTATGCAAATAGAGTTTGGTCAAAAATACATAACAGCTCATAAAGCATTATTTTAATATTTGTGGAATTATTCCATATTCATTATTTTTTAAACCATTCCCTATGCACT
>NC_051418.1:31515645-31515776 GCF_015228065.2 Penaeus monodon
ACTGCCGCGTTGTTACGATTATGCGATTAACCCCATTTTTTTCTGTTTACAATGTACCAAAAAACGGTTTAAAACAAACACTTTAAACAGTAAAACACTTTTAAAGGGTTTTTAAAACACAGTAAACGGTA
>NC_051418.1:31516209-31516338 GCF_015228065.2 Penaeus monodon
TCGTGCCACTACAAACCCTTTCGAAAGCGTCGAAAGCGCGTTCGTTTTGGCCTGGGTTTGGGCCTCCCGGAAAAGGCAGGCTAAGATGCTTTCTCGTTTGGGTTTTATTTTTTTTGTGATTTTAAGCAG
>NC_051418.1:31516493-31516603 GCF_015228065.2 Penaeus monodon
AACAAGAACTCAACCCCTCCACATGAGAGGGTCCTGCTCAGGTGTCCTTCCAAGCCCTAGGTGCTACTCGGTGTCCTTCGCCGCAGGATCGGCCCCTGGATCAAGTCCGC
>NC_051418.1:31516640-31516755 GCF_015228065.2 Penaeus monodon
ACTTACAGATCGTACATAGGGAACCCTGGCCTCCTGTATGTATTTTTTTTTTAAAAGATTACTTTTTTCGCACGTTTTTTTGTAACATGTTGACTCCCGTTGTAAATATTAGACT
>NC_051418.1:31517373-31517994 GCF_015228065.2 Penaeus monodon
TTAAAACTAGCAAATAAAAAATTGTTCGAGTATTGTTTGTTTACGTCCGATTATTTTTGTTGTCTGTCAATTCCATTTTCTGTCTATCTGTCCAAACTATCCCTTAATTTATCTAATTGTTTATTATGCATCCGTCGCTTTCCTTGCTTCGTCCATCCCTAAACACCTTTTTCCCATTTTACCCCAATAAACCCCCCCCCCCTCTCCCCATAACCCCACCCTCCCCGTTACCCCCACCCCCCCCTCCTTCCACCCCCACCCACACCCCCCACCCCACCCCCCACCCCCACCCCTAAACCCTTCTTTCTCCCGCCCAGCCTCACCCCTCACTTTAACTCATCCTTCATCAGAATCCTGCGGGGGAAATTCCCTAGGGGAAAAAAACAGGATTCACGTTATCCCCCCCCTCCTCCTCCTGCAGGATAGCAAAAAGCGGTATGTGTTTCCAGAGGATCGAAGGAACTAGTTTCTTGGCGCGCCGTGGTCAATGTCACAAGGTCAACCCGCGTGGAAAAGTGGTATTCATGCGCGTGCATGAATACCACTGTCAGCGTCCTAGCTGAAGATTATTTTTGCTGTTTCTGATGTGAGGGCGAATGAATGAAAACTGAATCACATGAG
>NC_051418.1:31518307-31518806 GCF_015228065.2 Penaeus monodon
AAAATTTCGGAACCAAATAGTTTTATGAAAATACAGTTTGGTCAATAATACATAATCAGGCGCATAAAGCATCCTTTTAATATTTAAGGAATTCATTCCATATTAATTATTTCTTAAACCACTCCCTCTGCACTTTTTAATTTATCCATTCATTTTATTCTCTATGATAATTTAAAGATTATTATGTTATTCGTATATTTACTGCCGCGTTGTCCCGATCATGCAATTAACACCATTTTTTTGTTTCAATGTACCATTTCTCGAGAGAAACCGTAATATATTAAGTTTTCAATTGATAATGCGCTTACTGTCTCTGTTTTAAATTTGATGGGCTTACCTTTATTACAAATATAATACAAAATTTTTACTACCTAATTACGATAGGTACAGCAAAAAAAACTACAGCAGGAGAAGTAAATCTTGGTTTTACTGTTGAAATATGTAGTGAGCGTGTTAGTGGGTGCGAGTTTATGTAGTGTGCGTTTGTAGGGTTGCGTGC
>NC_051418.1:31519056-31519199 GCF_015228065.2 Penaeus monodon
ATACACTAATACCATTACATATAAGGTATATTGTTAGTGTGGTAGATGGAACCTGCATACTGCAGTTCTAGAATAGCATAGTTGTATGATGTATGCAGCATGTGTGAAAATTGTCGTTTCACTTAAAGGACACAATCGTTGTG
>NC_051418.1:31519342-31519623 GCF_015228065.2 Penaeus monodon
GCCCAGCAGCGCCAAATGACCCTTCTCAATCGTGAAAAGTTATTGTGGTCTTTGATAACTAATCTTAATCCTACTCCAATCTTATTCGGTCTTCTGTGGGAAGTCATCCCATCCATGCCCTCCGACGTCATCATATCATATACGTCATGATAGTGTCTCTCTCTAACGTATAAATTTCCTGTGTGCATTATTGGACTCCTTATATATTTTCTAATAAAAGTAAACGCGCATTGTTACTCACTCCTATTACTAACCTTTAATGTAGGAAAATTTATTCGATC
>NC_051418.1:31519690-31519952 GCF_015228065.2 Penaeus monodon
CAGCAAGCATCAGAAACCAAGGAAGAAAATCTGCAAAGGAAGCAGTGGATTCACTCTGATTACACAGGTAGTAAACTATGTGAACTCTCAAATTGATGATATAACTGAAAGTAATATAAATGGGAAGAAAGAATAAAAAAAAAAACATGGCACATACGTATATACACACACTTGCATTATATCTAAATATAGTCGTATCAGTAGAGGTTGTTTAAGCCCTCCCTCATGCCCGTCGCCTCTCACACACACGCAAACACGCATA
>NC_051418.1:31520269-31520386 GCF_015228065.2 Penaeus monodon
CATCGAAAGACATCGGCTCGGCACCTTTTGCAGGTAATTCCGGGCAATGTCTCGTCATATAGATAATTTCTAAGAGAATAAAAGAAACTTTGCAGGCATATTTTAAACAGAGATACG
>NC_051418.1:31520425-31520742 GCF_015228065.2 Penaeus monodon
GGAATTAGTAAGAAGAATGGCATATGTATTTTTCTTAAATGCTAGGTCCGTGCGTTTTGTTACATATTGTGAAAATAACATGATAGAATACGAGAGATTCGGTTGTCATGAAAAAGGATAAAAAATATAAATAAATAAAAATTTTGCACATTATAGAGTAAGTGTTAAAAATCATCTATTACATCAAAAATTTTGGGAAAAAAAAAATCTTAAAAAATAATTCAGTAACTATAGAAGTTTAAGAGCATGGCATACTGAAATCTTTGTCTTAACAAAC
This sequence comes from Penaeus monodon, assembly GCF_015228065.2. Taxonomy (NCBI): domain Eukaryota; kingdom Metazoa; phylum Arthropoda; class Malacostraca; order Decapoda; family Penaeidae; genus Penaeus; species Penaeus monodon. The sequence goes on from NC_051418.1 coordinate 31,520,703, forward strand.
GCATACAATGAAAAAATCATATTTCTTATATGTTTTCGAG
>NC_051418.1:31521501-31521765 GCF_015228065.2 Penaeus monodon
TATTGATTATATATAGATATAAATATGAATATTGATATAGATACAGAAAATTTCATAGAATAATCACTATGTTCAATCTAAGATATATTTATATATATATGTTTTTTGCCATTTTCGAAAAACTATGAAAGTCATTCTTTAAAAAAAAAGTCAACGGAACATTTAACTGTTAATTTTTTTCCCCCATCATGGACGTATAGTATTCTCTTAAACTTGATTAACGTCATTAGTGTTACGCAGAGCCGGCTTTGGGAGATATGGCAG
>NC_051418.1:31521915-31522002 GCF_015228065.2 Penaeus monodon
AAAGTCCCTTTCCCACATTATCGTTTTTCTCATTATTTTATTTATCAGTGGTATCTCAATGTATTCTGGTGTATTTCTTAAATTCCA
>NC_051418.1:31522371-31522438 GCF_015228065.2 Penaeus monodon
TAAATTTTGTATAAGAAACAAAATGAGATAAAAAATTTAAAAAGATATTTGTAGGTTTAGATCATAC
>NC_051418.1:31530676-31531396 GCF_015228065.2 Penaeus monodon
AACTAATCTCATATATTCCATTTACCCCACTACCCCCCACTCCCACTCTTCCACGCGAAGGAGGACCGAAAGGCAAACGTTTTCCCGAGGACTCGAGAAACGCACTTGGTACTCCATCGGAAATGGTCCCGATCTTCGCCGGGTCCTCACATGTCCCGGCGTCTTCGCCGACAACTTTCCACCAGGGCACTGGTGTCTTCGCCGACAACTTTTCACCAAGCCCCGAGCGCCGTCGCCGGCTTCCTTCACCATGACCGGCGTCTTACCCCCTTTGCGGACATCCTTCACCAAGCCAATGAATGCCATCGCCGATATCTTCCACCAGTCACGTGCCTGTTGCGGACATCTTTCCACGGCGTCCCGGTGACTTCGCGGACATCCTCCATCGACGTCACCGGTGACTTTGCCGACATCCTCCACACTTTGCACCTGGTTGATTCGGCCGACATCCCTCCACCGTCAACCGTTGACTTTTTGCGGACATCCTCCACGACGTCACCGGGGTGACTTCGCCCGACATCCTCCACGACGTCCACGGTGACTTCGCCGACATCCTTCAACCAAGTCACCGATGTCATCGCCGTCTTCCTTCACAAATTCGAAGATCGGTCTCCCTCCGCCCCGGCAGAGCCACCTCCGCGGAGCCAGAACACAGGCACAGCACAGAGCCAAGGAGAAACCGCAATCTGCGCGACGGAATGGGGGGGTTGAGTGGTGTTG
>NC_051418.1:31532304-31532377 GCF_015228065.2 Penaeus monodon
AAGCCCATTTTTTTTTTTTTTTATCCCTTTTTCCAACACGTAAGTAAGATATAAGGAGTATATGAAACAAACT
>NC_051418.1:31538141-31538258 GCF_015228065.2 Penaeus monodon
GGGGGAGGAACAGAAAGGCGGTGAGCGAAAGAGAGGAGTAAGGGGCTGAAGAGGCGATGCGGAGAATAATTAGAAGAATGAACCGGTAAGAGGAGGAATGAGAGTGATCGTGTCGAG
>NC_051418.1:31539799-31540240 GCF_015228065.2 Penaeus monodon
AATAAAACAAAAAGGATAAACGTCCAAGGGAGATCAACTAGAAGACAAAACGGAGAAAAAAGATACATACAATACATGGATTATATGAATTAAAAATATGTATAATTCAGCTACTCCAGAATATTTGTTTCAATTCCCGACAAAAAGATATATATTATTTCACCAAAAATCCACAATTTCAACTGAATATAAAAGAAAAAAAAGTTATCACATCAAATAAATATAAATACATCAGGCACATACTACTCACAGTTGCAACGAGGGAAATTAAACGCAATAAGCCAGGCTGACGTCCCCCGCCTTTTATATACCCTGCTGAATTAGCCCCCTCCCCCACCCCACCCACGCCTCCACGACCCCCAAGTCCCCCACCGATGAGCCGTTTGAAGTGACTCCCCAATACTAAAGAACCAAACGTTTGACTATCTTACGATTTTAATT
>NC_051418.1:31540550-31540891 GCF_015228065.2 Penaeus monodon
AAACATAACGGCAAACACGAAACTAAACACACATAACATTCCACAACAGACTCGCTACCCTTGCTTCTTCATCCCTAAACCCGTTTTCCTATCCTTACCCTCAATAAACCCCCGCCCCTCTTCCCCATAACCCCGACCATCCCCCCCCCTCTACCTACCCCCACCCTCTCCTCCTTCCACCCCCCCCCAACCCCACCCTTTAACCTTCGCTTTCTCGCCGTCCCTCACTCGCTCACATCCAGTACTAGGAATTAAATGGATCACGTTAGCCCCCATCCCCCCCCCTCCTCCCTGTAGGACACCAACAGCCGTAGTTATAGTGCACGACTTTGACCCTCTCG
>NC_051418.1:31541296-31541782 GCF_015228065.2 Penaeus monodon
CGATCGTATCATCACCTGATAAATAGAATTTGCTACTTATTTTTACATTTTCAGATTATTTAATTATCTTATTCTTCCAGTTTAATACCCGAAGATTTTTATTCTTTAATTCAGTAGATTTTATAGTAACTTCCAAATTATTATATCTACCTTTATTTACTGCATTTTAATTCAATTTGAAGTACCACGCTCTCACAATGGTTCTTTTACGTAACCATAATTAAAATTTATTTTACGATAATGATTATCTTATAATTTTATCATACAAAGTATCTTATTTTTATCTGTCTCAAGTCAAATTTACAAACTTAAGAATTTAAAGAAAAAACCACTGCCGGGTTCTCGCCCTAAAAGCCAATGTGAGGGAGTAAAAAAAGAAAACCCCGGGGGGTTCGAGGATTGGTCCTTGTACCTGCGGACTCTCGGGCCCCCGGAATGGGTCCCTTTTAGTCAGCAAGGGGGCGTGAAGTGTGATGATATGGGTTT
>NC_051418.1:31541860-31541969 GCF_015228065.2 Penaeus monodon
TAGGTCGTGAGAGATTTTGGCTATGGTATTACTTTGGAGATTTACAAAGTGATTTTGGTGCTTTATTTATTTATTATTTTTGGTGTTTTTTGGATTTTCATTTTTTTTT
>NC_051418.1:31542430-31542610 GCF_015228065.2 Penaeus monodon
TAGGCGGATGTGTTTTTCCCGAGGACAAAAAAAACTAGTTTCTGGGGACCGTGGCCCCCCGAAAATCGGACAAGGTTAAACGTCCTAACTGAAGATTTATTTTTTGCTGTTTCGATGTGAACCAAATGAAGAAAAAAGAATCGATAGTTTTTTTTTTTGGCAAGAAAAAAAATGTCCTAC
>NC_051418.1:31542899-31542981 GCF_015228065.2 Penaeus monodon
TTAATGCCGGAACTAGACTACACTATTGCACAAAGAGAAAAATCATTTTGTTAAAAAGTATAAATTTCGGAACCCAAAAAGA
>NC_051418.1:31543313-31545129 GCF_015228065.2 Penaeus monodon
CGGGTAGTGATTTTTCAAAACTTACGCAAAACTCTAAAGTTATGGTGCTTTTCCACAGTAAAAACCTTTATGGTTAAACTTTTTTTTTATTGCTAACTTTTTAGTAATTATGAAAACCTATGTAAGTTTTTTCCTTTTTTTTTGTAACTAAAATAAATAGGGGAGGAAAATTTTATTTAATATTTAGGCAACCACATTTCAAGAATTTGTTTTTCTTTTGACATCAGATCCTACACCAAAGGGTGTATGGATTTTTACCCTTGATGAATAACATTTTTCATATATTGGCTTATTTTACACATGCGGATATAAGAATGCCGGTTCCCAAAATCCCCCCTTTTCCCCCTCTACCGTACATACCTGCGGTTTGTAAACTTTAAAATTTCCTCATTCCTCTGGTGGTTGTGCAAGACCGGGTTGCGATACTCGAGGGACGGTGGGGCTCTCGGGGGGCCCCGGGGTGGGGGGGCTTTGCCCCCTGAAGGTCTGGCTTGGGTTCGTCGGTCGTGGGGGCCCCCCAGCCCATCGTCCCGATGGGGGATTGGGGTACGGGGGCGCTTCCCATCCCCGCTGCGGGGGATATACCGGCCAGCCGATTAAAAATATAATTTTTTACTTTAAAAAATAAAATAACATTCTTTACCCCCACATTATTATTACATTTGCTACAAAAAAAAAAAATACGGTTTTTTTTGAAAAAATAAATCGGGAAGTACTGTGGACGCTTCCCAAAAACGTTTTCACCCCCTTGAGTCTCCCACAAACCTCGATCGTCTGCTTTAAAGATCCGGGGGATGGGGGAAAAAAAAAATTCCACTAGGGTTTTTAAACATGGGAAATACCCAAGTCCGAAGCATTGTATGAGCCCCAACCGTCCTAATAAAAATACTTCCTTCCCCGAAAGTACGCTGACGATGGTTTAATGCGGGCGGTTCGTCCTTTCCTCGGGGATCCTCCACGGGATCAAAACAACTTTTTCGACCCCGCTCTACCCCCACCAAGACCCATAACTCGAAGCATCTCCCCCTGTGATACTTTCCGCCCCCAACAGGTTTCGTAAAATCTCCTTCCCCCCGCCCCCAATGGGTTCTTGCTTCCCCGAGCCAAAATTTCCGTCACCTCAAGTAAAACCTCCAGGCCCCTGCCGAGTATTTGGGATATGTGGAGGCATATCACTGCTGGGGCCCCAAAACGTATGGTGCAGGAAAAGTATTGGCGAACTAAACCCGCTTCCACCAAAATTCTCGGTTGTCGAGAAGTGCCCTTATATTTCCCGACACTAAAAAAATATTTAACGTGCTTTTCCGTCGGTTTTTTTTTTTATGTAAATTTTGTTAGAAATATATCAGGTAAATAAAACATTATTAGTTTTTAATATTCACTTACATATCATCCTATGAAAGCACGCCGCCGAAAGGTATTTTTGTTTTACTCTTGTCCACCTACCAGTACCAAGTCGGGCCCGGGGGTTCCCCCGAGTTTTTCCCTGGTACTTTGCAGTGAGGGCAAATCCACAGACTCGGCAAAATCCTGGCGAGGGGGGAAAAAAAAGCTTTTGCTCTTTTTGTTCATGCAAAAAAATTATGAGTAACCCTTAAATTTAGTATCGCAACCCTTCACCCCACCAAGGGGCACCTTCCCCATTGGTCGCCCTGAGAAGTGAAAGAACGTGACATTCGAAAATTTCCAAAAAATTTGGCTTCTTCGATTTATTTTTCCGAAAGAGTTTCGGATATGTTACCCCATTCTATAAGATCATTTTTATTGGGGTGTTTCTAAGTGACCCGATTTTTTTTTTTCGGTCTATTTCATCGCG
>NC_051418.1:31545250-31545489 GCF_015228065.2 Penaeus monodon
TTATAATTTTATGCAAATAATTTGGTCAAAATAATCAACAGCTCATAAAGCATTATTTTTTTTATTTTTTGGGAAATTTTTCCTATTCATTATTTTTTAAACCATTCCCCATGCACTTTTTTAAATTTTTTAATTTCATTTTATTCTCTACTAAAACATTTTAAAAAATATTAATTTTTTTCATATTACGGCCGCGTTGTTACCGTCTAGCGATTAAACCATTTTTTTTTGTTTCAAGT
>NC_051418.1:31545981-31546100 GCF_015228065.2 Penaeus monodon
GCGTCGTCCCCTACCCTTACGAAGCCGAAAAGCTGGTTCGTTAGGCCTTTTTGGCCTCCCGGAAAAGGCAGGCTAAAAGCTTTCTCGTTGGTTGTATTTTTTTTGTTTTTAAAAGCGGG
>NC_051418.1:31546257-31546361 GCF_015228065.2 Penaeus monodon
TCAACCCTCTCCCACTGAGAGGTCTGCTCAGGTGTCCTTCCAAAACCCCCAGGTCTCTACTCGGGGGTTTTCCTTCGCCGCAGGATCGGCCCCCGGGCAGTCCG
>NC_051418.1:31546396-31546536 GCF_015228065.2 Penaeus monodon
ACTTTCAATACTACATAAACCCTGCCTCCTAGTATGTATTTTTTTTTTAACGATTATTTTTTCGCACGTTTTTTGTAACATGTTGACTCCCGTTGAAAATATTAGACTAACAGCTACGACGTCAACAACAACACCAGCAA
>NC_051418.1:31547084-31547297 GCF_015228065.2 Penaeus monodon
TTTGGGTTAAATCTAGCAATAAATATTGTTCGAGTATTTGTTTGTTACGTCCGCATTTATTCTTGTATGTCTGTCAATTCCATTGTCTGCTATCTGTCCTCTATCCTTAATTTATCTAAAATTTATTAGCATCCGTCGCTTACCCTTGCTTCGTCCTCCCCAAACCCCTTTCCTATTCTTACCCCCAATAAACCCCCCGCCCTCTTCCCCATA
>NC_051418.1:31547385-31547720 GCF_015228065.2 Penaeus monodon
TTTAACCCTTCGTTTTCTCCCGCCTTGCCTCACTCGCTCACTTTACTCATCCTTTCATCAGAATCCTGCGGGGGAAATTCCCTTACTCGGACTAGGATAAGGATTTACTTATCCCCCCCCTCCTCCTCCCTGCAGGATAGCAACAGCCGGTATGTGTTTTCCGAGGGTCGAAGGACTAGTTTCTTGGCGCCGTGGTCAATGTCACAAGGTCAACCCGCGTGGAAACAGTTGGGATTCCATGCGCGTGCATGAATACCACTGTCAGCGTCCTTTGCTGAAGATTATTTTTGCTGTTTCTGATGTGAGGCGAATGAATGAAAACTGAATCACATGAG
>NC_051418.1:31547989-31548453 GCF_015228065.2 Penaeus monodon
TAGGAAGTTATTTTGTTAAACTATAAATTTCGGAACCAAATAGATTTTATGCAAATAGAGTTTGGTCAAAAAACATCATCACTCATAAAGCTTATTTTATATTTAAGGAATTTTTCCATATTCATTATTTCTTAAAAAACCCCCTCCCTCTGCACTTTTTTAAATTTTTCCATTTCATTTTATTCTCTACTGATCATTTTTAAAAATATTAATGTTATTTTTTTATTACTGCCGCGTTGTTACCGACCTATGCGATTACAAACCCTTTTTTTCTGTTTACAATGTACCATTTCTCGAGAGAACCCTAATTTATTAAGTTTTCAATTGAATTGGGGCTTACGTCTCTGTTTTAAATTGATGGTTACCTTTTTTACAAATAATATCACAAAATTTTATTTACCTAATTTACGATAGTCCGCAACAAAACTACAGCGGAGAAGTATCTTTTTTTTACTGTTGAAATA
>NC_051418.1:31548661-31548784 GCF_015228065.2 Penaeus monodon
TGTAGTGTGGTAGATGGAACTGCATTACTTCAGTTCTAGGAATAGCATAGTTGGTATGATGTATGCAGCATGTGTGAAAAGGTCGTTTCACTAAAGCCACACTCGTTTTGTTATATTATTATA
>NC_051418.1:31549114-31549656 GCF_015228065.2 Penaeus monodon
AAAATATAACCAACCCCGAATGTGTCTTTTAGTGAAACGACCATTTTCACACATGCTGCAATCATAACCAAATTGATAGTTTATTTGCTCTATTTGTGGAACCGTCAAATCCTGCCTGAGCACAGACAATAATAATACACATGGCGTAGTGTGTACAAACGTATTCCTTTTCCCCTAAAGTCTCCTTGTTCCCTCATGTCTCGTGAGCGCAACAAACCCCTCCCGCCACGCCCCTGCCCCCATAGCCACGCTCAATGACCTTCTCAATCGTGAAATGTTTTGTTGGTCTTTGACTACTATCTTATCCTGATTTCCCATTTTTATTCGGTCTCTGTACGTCCTCCTATCCTCTGCCCTCTGACGTCGTCATATCATCTACGTCATTTGTGTCCTTCTCTACGTTTTTAAATTCCTTTTTGGGCATTATTGGCCTCCTTATGTTTCCCATAAAGTAGGGGCTATCTGTTTTATCCCCTCTATTACAACCTTATGTGGAAATTTTTCGATCAAAACTGAAAATTAAAAAGGCTAAAAGTAAATGG
>NC_051418.1:31549697-31549789 GCF_015228065.2 Penaeus monodon
GCTCAGAAACCCAAGGAGAATTGAAAGGAGCTTGGCATTCACTCGATTACACGTATTAAAAAATCTGTAACTCGAAATTAAGACTCCTGATT
>NC_051418.1:31549824-31550637 GCF_015228065.2 Penaeus monodon
CTGGCACTACATACACACCTTTGCATTATATCTAAATCATGTCGTATCAGTAGAGTTTGTTAAAACCCCCTCAGCCGCGCCTCTCACCCAAAAAGCAAACACGCTATTTGTTGTGTGGTGGTGTGTTTTTGTTGTGGTTTCCTGTGTGTTTGTGTTTTTGGTTTCCGTTGTGTGTGTGTGGGGTTTTTTCCGGTGTGTGTGTTGGTGTTTTTCCGTTGCGGTGTGTGTTTTTTTTTCCGTTGTTGTGTGTTTTCCGTGTGTGTTTGTTTTTCCCCCGTGGGGTTGTGTTTCCGTTTTGGTGTTTCCGTGTATGTGTTGTCGGTTTCCTTTTGGTTATTCCTTTCGTGTATGTTTTTGTGTGTGTTTCCGTGGTGTGTGGTGTTTCTCGCAAGACATGGCTGGCCCTTTTGCAGGAAATGGGAAATCCCCTCGTCATATAGAAAATTTCAAAAGATAAAACAATTTTTGCCGGGCATTATTTTTAAAAAGGGAAAGGGGTGCTCGTGTGTTTTCGTGTGTTGTGTGGTTTGGGAATTAAAAAAGGGCCCTATGTTTTTTTTTAAAATGCTGGGTTCCTGCTTTTTGTTACATATTGTGAAAACATGTAGTACGGAGATTCGGTTCTAAAAAGGTAAAAAAAATAATAAATTTGCCATTTAGAGTAATTTAAAAATCATCTATTACATCAAAAATTTTTTGGGAAAAAAATAATCTTGAAAAAATTTTCGTACTAAAAATTTAAAGAGCTGGAAACAAAAATCTTCTTGTCTTAACAACGCATCAGAAAAAATCATTTTTTCTTATAGGTTTGAG
>NC_051418.1:31551070-31551453 GCF_015228065.2 Penaeus monodon
TGATATAGATAGTAATAAATAACAGATAGCAAAAATTTATAGATAGCTATTGTATTTTAATATAAAAATAATTGTATAGATCAGAATTTCATAAGATAACCATTTTCAATCTAAGATATATTTATATATTTATTTTTTCCATTTCGAAAAAAAAAAAGCAATTTTTAAAAAAAAAGCAAAGGGAAATTTTAAAATGTTATTTTTTTCCCCATCATGGGTATGTATTCTTTAAAAATTTTTAAAGTCATTAGTGTTTACGCAAGCCCTTTGAGGGAGATATGCTAGAGAGAAAGAGATGGATAAAAATAATATAGATTATGACAGATATTATATAATTTAAAATTATATATATTTTAAAATAATTATATAGTATTAATATTTTG
>NC_051418.1:31551529-31551663 GCF_015228065.2 Penaeus monodon
ATTCTTCCCACATTTGTTTTTTCATTATTTATTTTCAGTGGTATCTCTTTATTTTTTGGTGTATTTTTTTAATTCATATTGCGTTACATACATACACACACACTAAAAATTTAACCCAAATATTTTTCATTACA
>NC_051418.1:31552030-31552273 GCF_015228065.2 Penaeus monodon
TATTTGAAATTCTGCCCATTTTAAAGCCCCATTTCTAAAATTTCCCTTTTCCCCTTCAAAAATAAATTTCAAAAAAAATGGGTAAAAACTAGGGCCCTATAAAAAAATAGGTGTTATCTTTTTCTTTTAGTTCCCAATGAGAAAAAAGTATCATAGGGGACCCAAAAGCCCGGGGAATTGTTAAAAAAAAGATAAAAGGGCTAACACTAAGGGGTGTAGTACTTTGTTTAAAGTTAGGGAAGA
>NC_051418.1:31552764-31553118 GCF_015228065.2 Penaeus monodon
CTCCCTATCACAACTATTACTCATACCCTCACTCTCCTTATCACAGTTAACATTCTTACCACAGTTACAACAATCATCAGTTATAAATCTTATCATCACTCTCCCTATCACAGTTAACATTCTTACCACAGTTACAACAATCATCACAGTTATAAATCTTATCATCACTCTCCCTATCACAGTTAACATTCTTACCACAGTGTTTGCTTCCGTAAAGTGTTGTAGAGCAAAGTAAAAATCTCCCAGTGATGAAATCGGCGGGGCAGGTGGCGCTCGTGTCCTTCAAAAGCGAAAAACTAGACCATCGACTGTATCGGACTCGCCGGGATCCTGGTGTTGCTTCTTATCTGAGAT
>NC_051418.1:31553450-31553736 GCF_015228065.2 Penaeus monodon
AACAGGAGTCAACATGTTAAAAAAAAATGTGCGAAAAAAATCGTTAAAAAATACCTACTAGGAGGACAGGGTTCCCTATGTACCGTATCTGTAAGTTTTTAAAAAATGCAACAAAAAACAGCACAAAAATAGAATGGACGAGCGAGGGGGGAAAAAAATCTGGGCTGGAGGCAGGAGCGGACGTGATCCAGGGGCCGATCCTGCGGCGAAGGACACCCGAGTAGCACCTAGGGCTTGGAAGGACACCTGAGCAGGACCTCTCATGTGGAGAGGGTTGAGTTTTGCT
>NC_051418.1:31553840-31553989 GCF_015228065.2 Penaeus monodon
CTACATTAAAAATCACAAAAAATAATACAACTAACGAGGAAGCATCTCAGCCTGCCTTTTCCGGGAGGACCAACAGGCCATAACGAACGCAGCTTCCGAAATTCAGGCTAATCATGATTTCGTAACAGCCTCCATGCCGTCGCCTAATC
>NC_051418.1:31554026-31554325 GCF_015228065.2 Penaeus monodon
CTAGGACAAAAAGCACCTTCAGCAGGATATATAAAAGGCGGGACGTCAAGCCTGGCTTATTGAGTTTACTTCCCTCGTTGCAACTGTGAGTAGTCCTGTGCCTAAGGATATGATTTGTGTTTTTTTTTTCGTTGGATTTCTTCCTTTTTTTGTGATATTTTGTGGATTTTTTTTATTATTATTCAGTTCAATTGTGGATATTTGGTTTCCAATTTTTTTTCTGTCTTTTTGTCGGTGAAAAAATTATTTTGGAGTACCTGATTACCTTTTTTTGTTATATAATCTGGGTATTGTACGTA
>NC_051418.1:31554396-31554756 GCF_015228065.2 Penaeus monodon
CTACCTCTTCGTCTCCTCGGCTGATGGACACCTTTTTCTGTTCCCTTCACCTTTACTCTCACTTTCATTCTCCACCACTCGTTCTCTCTCCTTCTCTCTTTTCCCTCATTTTCCCCTTTCTCTTTCCACTCTCTTATTCCCTCTCTTTCCCTCTCCCTTTCCCTTCATCTTTCCCTCGCTCTTTTCGTTCCTCTTCCCTCTCTCTTTTTTCTTTTTTCCCTTCTTCTCCTTCTATCGTTATCCTCGACACAACTCACTCTCACTCCTCCTCTTCCTCGGCCTCACACTCTATTCTTTCATTCTTCCTCCGCTTCGTCTCTCACCCCTTCCTCCTCTCTTCGCTCCCCCCCTTTCTTTGTA
>NC_051418.1:31555083-31555326 GCF_015228065.2 Penaeus monodon
GTTCCTCGCGCAGATGCGGTTCTCCTTGGCTTTTGCTGTGCCTGTGTCTGCTCTCGCGGCGGTGGCTCTGCCCGGGGCGGAGGCGAGGCCCAGTTCTTTGACTTTGTGGAGGATGTCGGCGAAGGCATCGGTGACTTCTTCGAGGGAGTCGGTGACTTCTTTTCAGGTTGATTTCCCAAATGGGGTTTCTCGAGTCTTGGGAAAACGTTTGCCTTTCGGTCCTTCGTTTCCCGCTGTGGAAGA
>NC_051418.1:31555349-31555415 GCF_015228065.2 Penaeus monodon
TAAATGGCAATATATGAGATAGTATTTATCATTTGGGATAGATAGATAGATATGTAAGGATATGTG
>NC_051418.1:31555695-31555759 GCF_015228065.2 Penaeus monodon
CACAATCCTTACATATCTATCTATCTATCCAAATGATAAAATACTATTCATATATTGCCATTTA
>NC_051418.1:31555781-31556039 GCF_015228065.2 Penaeus monodon
TCTTCACAGCGGGAAACGAAGGACCGAAAGGCAAACGTTTCCCCGGGACTCGAGAACGCATTTGGGATCAACCTGAAAAGAAGTCACCGACTCCTCGAAGAAGTCACCGAGCCTTCGCCCACATCTCCACAAAGTCGAAGAACTGGGGCCCCGCCTCCGCCCCGGGCAAGAGCCCGCCGCGAGAGCCAGACACAGGCACAGCAGAGCCAAGGAGAACCGCATCTGCGCGAGGAACGGGGACGGGGTGAGTGGTGGTTG
>NC_051418.1:31556765-31557066 GCF_015228065.2 Penaeus monodon
CGTACAATGCCGTGAGATTATATGAACAAAAAAAAGGTAATCAGGTACTCCAAAATAATTTTTTCACCGACAAAAAGACAGAAAAAAAATTGGAAACCAAATATCCACAATTGAACTGAATAATAATAAAAAAAATCCACAAAATATCACAAAAAAAGGAAGAAATCCAACGAAAAAAAAAACACAAATCATATCCTTAGGCACAGGACTACTCACAGTTGCAACGAGGGAAGTAAACTCAATAAGCCAGGCTTGACGTCCCGCCTTTTATATATCCTGCTGAAGGTGCTTTTTGTCCTAG
>NC_051418.1:31557102-31557212 GCF_015228065.2 Penaeus monodon
GATTAGGGGGACGGCCATGGAGGCTGTTACGAAATCATGATTAGCTGAATTTCGGAAGCTGCGTTCGTTATGGCCTGTTGTCCTCCCGGAAAAGGCAGGCTGAGATGCTT
>NC_051418.1:31557356-31557638 GCF_015228065.2 Penaeus monodon
CAAAACTCAACCCTCTCCACATGAGAGGTCCTGCTCAGGTGTCCTTCCAAGCCCTAGGTGCTACTCGGGTGTCCTTCGCCGCAGGATCGGCCCCTGGATCACGTCCGCTCCTGCCTCCACCCCAGTTTTTTTTCCCCCCCTCGCTCGCCATTCTATTTTTGTGCTGTTTTTTGTTGCATTTTTTAAAAACTTACAGATACGGTACATAGGGAACCCTGTCTCCTAGTAGGTATTTTTTAACGATTTTTTTCGCACATTTTTTTTAACATGTTGACTCCTGTT
>NC_051418.1:31557963-31558317 GCF_015228065.2 Penaeus monodon
ATCTCAGATAAGAAGCAAACACAGGATCCCGGCGAGTCCGATACAGTCGATGGTCTAGTTTTTCGCTTTTGAAGGACACGAGCGCCACCTGCCCCGCCGATTTCATCACTGGGAGATTTTTACTTTGCTCTACAACACTTTACGGAAGCAAACACTGTGGTAAGAATGTTAACTGTGATAGGGAGAGTGATGATAAGATTTATAACTGTGATGATTGTTGTAACTGTGGTAAGAATGTTAACTGTGATAGGGAGAGTGATGATAAGATTTATAACTGATGATTGTTGTAACTGTGGTAAGAATGTTAATTGTGATAAGGAGAGTGAGGGTATGAGTAATAGTTGTGATAGGGAG
>NC_051418.1:31558489-31558705 GCF_015228065.2 Penaeus monodon
AAGCAAAGGGAACAAAGCGGAAGCGTTGCAACTGATCCGCCTTTCCTCGTTTTGCACTGTTGCACACTCATTCATCGGCTGGAAAGGTCAAGCAGGCGCCGAGGCGAGTGCGTGCGTGCGAGTGTGGTGTTGCAATCCAGCGCCCAAGTTCTTCCTCTTAGTGAGCATCTGCCGTGTCTGTGTAGCGTGGAAAGTAGAGGGGATTCCGAATTGATA
>NC_051418.1:31561173-31561419 GCF_015228065.2 Penaeus monodon
ATTCTTTGCTCCGTTTTAGGTCTAATTAAAAAGTATTTTGCGTTTATCAGAGCCAAGCTATATCTATGCTAATATAACAATTTTAAACAGAGATAGTTGACACTGAGTATGCCATTAGTAAGACCATGAAAAGCGTCTGACAGATATATTAAAGATTAGAAGAAAAACAAATAATATAAGAAAATTCATAGTTGTGAAAATGTATAATATGATTACCAAAGAAATAGATTAGATAACATAGGTGAT
>NC_051418.1:31561441-31562085 GCF_015228065.2 Penaeus monodon
TGAATGTAAAAGCAATTGGCAACTCGGTGAATATGGGTGTTCCCCGTCCCCACTAACTTGCTCAGTGACACTCCTGTTGCCAATAGTAATGTACGTTCCCTTCTACGAGCCTTTACTCACTCTTGATCCACAGACCCCCGTTAAGGGAAACCTAAACACCTACATGCATGGAATTACCTTGAAAACAATGAACCAAGCAATATGACTGAGCTGTGTTGAAAATAATTTCGGAAACGATACAGTGACTAGCCTTTTGACGTCTTTTGAAAATTACTTATAATCTTAGATTTTTAAAAGTATACGTAAATAGGTATTTGTTTCATACGCTAATTACGTTGTTTAGGTTCTTTCCAGCGTATTCCATATTAATTATCATCATTTCGGCGGTATGTTTGATTTCAATGACAGGGCCCAGACTTCGGATTAAAATGACAGACTGACTTTTGTGTTTATGTTTGAAGTAAAGGTGGTGTGGTAACAGTTATTCAAGGAAATGAGTTTAAGGCCAGTTATAGGTATATATGAGTATTCAGATAGATAGATATTTTTTCTCATTGTCTTCTGTCCCTTTGCAGATTTGTGATTCATGAGTTTCCACCTTGATGCTTTTTTCTATCCCGTGTTTAAGTTTTTCTTTTTTTTTT
>NC_051418.1:31562741-31562865 GCF_015228065.2 Penaeus monodon
GCATATACACACTATACTATAAATAATTAGTTTAATTACATTTGTATAAAACAAAAATAATACAAAATTTTGTATATATAACATAACCACTATACAATATACATACTATAAACACATATACAAT
>NC_051418.1:31570714-31571211 GCF_015228065.2 Penaeus monodon
GAGCCAGATTAACAGCCTTGATATATCCTTCAAACATCTTCAAGTTTGTATAAGTGCGCATACAGACGATACTGAAGAAAGTGCTCCTACAATCAATTTATATTTGCTCTGTTGTGGGAATCCGTCTAATCCTGCCCTGAGACACAGACAAACATACACATGCATGCAAATAGGGGCGTATGTGTGTACAAACGTATGTCTTTCCACTAAAGTTCTCCTTGTTCCCTCAGGTCTCGTGAGCGGCAACACCACTCCACGCCCACGCCCTCTGCCGCCACAGCCAGCGCTCAATGACCTTCTCAATCGTGAAAATGTTATTGTGGTCTTTGACTAACTAATCTTAATCCTAATCCTATTTTTTTTTTTCGGTCTTCTGTGACGTCATCCTATCCTCATGCCCTCTGACGTCATCATATCTTCTACGTCATTATAGTGTCTCTCTCTGACGTTATAAATTCCTTTGTGGCATTATTGGCCTCCTTATAGTTTCTAATAGT
>NC_051418.1:31571274-31571588 GCF_015228065.2 Penaeus monodon
ATTCAAATATATAAACCATATATGATTTATTTATTTCATGCGTTTGTTAAGGCAAGAAGATTTTCGGTATGCCATGCTCATATACTTCTATATGTTACTTAAATTATTTTTAAAGATTTTTTCTCCTAAATTTTATATATAATTGATGATTTTTAACACTCACTCTATAATGTGCATATATCATTTATATATCTGATCCCTTTTCATGACACCGAATCTCGTATTCTATCATGTTACTTTCACAATTTGTAACAAAATGCACAAAACTAATATTCTTAAGAAAATACATATGCCATTCTTCTTCTGATTCCCAA
>NC_051418.1:31571631-31571764 GCF_015228065.2 Penaeus monodon
TAAACGCACGCATATCTCTTGTTAAAATAATGCCTGGCAAAAGTTGTCTTTATTCTCTGGTTTAGAAATTATCTATATGACGAGACATTTCCGATTACCTGCAAAAGGTGCCGAGCCGATGTCTTTCGATGAA
>NC_051418.1:31573183-31573325 GCF_015228065.2 Penaeus monodon
TGTAGAATAAAGCGATTAGTTTATCTGTATTATGCATGCTTTGGTATGTAAGTTCTAAACTTCTTGATTTCCGTGCATTTATTTTCTGTGATTTGCTAAAGTATGTCATGAAATTATTTCCGTTTTCTTCGAAGCTAAAGGA
>NC_051418.1:31574159-31574295 GCF_015228065.2 Penaeus monodon
TCATCAACCAAAACAACCACCACTCGTTTCTCCTCTGTTCACAAATCATATGTAATAGGCTGTTTAGCCGGTAACTATTTTCTTCAACTCAAAAGAACTCGAAAAAGTATACGATCCTCTTCATAAAATACACATG
>NC_051418.1:31574348-31574764 GCF_015228065.2 Penaeus monodon
AAATCGTCGACCACGTAAGGACAAATAATCACATTTCATCAAGTATACTACATATATCAAGACACATTTCTAGTACAGTCAATATCAATATCAAATACAAATGTCTTGTGCGCTCCTGTTCTCTGTATTCAGATTGTTACACATTCTGTGCTCGAGGAGGTAGCATATCACAGATTGGTTAGCAAGTTCCATACAAATTGTAACGTACTATCAACAATACTGTCACTCTACAAATGCAGCCAAGAGATCTAATCTTTACACACGTGACAGCCCATCTGTTGCAGAAATCACATCACTCCACCCTATGAGAATCAGAAGGATATTTAATGTTTCTAACCTGCACCTGTTCTCTGAAGTATTAGATACTCTAGCCTATGCCATGGTCACCACTTGCCATATCCTGAGTGGGGGACTAT
>NC_051418.1:31575275-31575780 GCF_015228065.2 Penaeus monodon
TCGAATATATCTAAATCTATAGTATACAAGTCAACAATATAAAGTCAGACAAACATTCATAAGAATGTCCTCGATCTACTATATCCTGGTGTCCTCATCACCCATTTATAAGGAACAACAATCATCATCAATCCTAACAGTTATTCTACTAACTCTAAGCTAGGATTCATCAAAGTCACATCCTATCCTGGCCAAGGCATAGGTTTTCATCAAAATCTTCATTCTAATATCACAATCTGGTAGTATAACTAATTTCACATCTGCGGCTTAATATTATAGCACCAATATTAGCACCACACAAAATAACAATATAACTGATACCTACTAACTTGTCTTTAAACATTCCTGTTGGTTCTGTAGTTAACCTATTAACATAACAAATAATCCTATATTATACGACATAATCCTCAAATCTCTCGGGTTGTCGTCTAACTCTTACATCTTAAAGTATTCTACGCTCTTTATCTGCATTGAGATACCTCTCTTCAAGTTTTTTTTTTTTTGG
>NC_051418.1:31575825-31576074 GCF_015228065.2 Penaeus monodon
GATTAGACTTAAGTTTAATTCAATCACTTCATTCTGTAAGGCATGCATTTCTGCCACAGTATCTTTCTCACCTTCCTTCTCATCTACACCTGTTTCACCTCTATGCAAATTCTCAGAACTCATTTTGACAAAACAACTTAATTTAAAGAATTTCAAACAATGTTATCTAGTATCTCTTCTCTCAGTACATTAGACTGAAATTATTCTGATCATATCCCACATTAGCTGCTACCATATGTATTGCGCCCA
>NC_051418.1:31577692-31577757 GCF_015228065.2 Penaeus monodon
ATAACCTTTTCAACCCCCATAAGGGTAATGGTTTTTTTTAGCCCTTTTCTTTTTTTAGCCTTTAC
>NC_051418.1:31579216-31579429 GCF_015228065.2 Penaeus monodon
TAGGATTGTTTTAAAAAACATAAAGGTATCCACATCTTAAATTTTAAAAACAAAAAAAACAATCCAAAACATAAAAAACCAATCACAACCCGAACAAAAACATCTTTTTTAAAAATTTTTTAAATAATTTTATAAAATAAAAAAAGATGTCAAGAAAATAACTATAAAAACAACAAAATTTCAAAATTTTCACAACACACCCAACCAATTAAA
>NC_051418.1:31579478-31581252 GCF_015228065.2 Penaeus monodon
AAAAAAATGGGTTTCATACCCCCTTCAAGCAGAACCCTTTTGTTTCATTTTTCTAAAAATAAAATTTTTCAACATTCCTTTCAAAAAATCCCGGTTTCTTAAACTTCTCTCTTTTTCCGGGGTTGGGGGCGGCTGGGTGGCTGGCCCCCCAGAGGGGTACTCCGTAAACCTGGCTTAAGGGAAACCCGCCCCCGTTGTTTCCCTCAATCAATTCCTCCCTGCCCGCTTCCAGCTCCCCTTCGGCCCACCGGGCCTTATCTTTTTTTTCCTGGCCCCAATGCTTTGGCCAGGGTTTCCAGTTTTGTGGCCCAAATTTTGGAGCGGGGCCCCACCTTTCCCCCCCGGTTTTTCGATCACCACTTCCTACCCGTCCGGCTTTCCCGTGCCCCGGGGCCTTAAGGGGAAGTTCCCCCAATGGGAACAACCCCCCCGGTACCGAACCCCCAACCCTTGCCCGGCCCGTTTAAATGGTGCCCAAACCACACTCTCCCCGGCCATCCACCCACACCCAAAACCCCTATTATTTTGGGGAATTTAAATCACTAATTTTTGGGGGTTGGAAAGGCAATTTATTTAATAATTTCCTAAGGTAGGTTTTTGTTAGTTTAAAAAAATCCTCCAATTTACACAAAACACCATTCAAATTTTCCCAAACCCAATAACCTAAACCCCCACACAATTTAAAACACACCGTCCTAATATTCATACCAAACATATAGCATACCCCTTCACCCATTCATGTTTAAGGGTGGTTTTTATTATTAGCCTTTATGATTGTGTGGTTTGGATTAACTGGGGAAAAAAGGAGGGGGTTTGGCCCTTTAGCTTTTGCCTGTATTTTAAATTTTTAAGAACTTTCCTCATTACCATATAAATTTAATTAAAATAATCCTTTTGAGGGGGGCAATGTTAGCCCTCTGAAGACTGGCACCACCCAACCCAAACCAAATTGACAGGGCCCGGGCTATTCCCTTGGGAAGATTTTCCCTTTTTTGCCTGGCCCCGGGGGCCCCGGCCCCGAAACAGGGTGCCCAGCCCGGTTAGGAAGGTAACCCAAAAAGGCCCGGACCCCCTGGAAAAGGCCTGGGTGCCCTACGTAATCCAAAAGGGGAAAACCCGAAACTACAAAGATCAGCCGGACCACGGTTTCCCCCGGGCCCGAACCCCTTACCACCCCAAATTTTCATTTACAATTTGCAAAATCCCTTAATTTAAAAAACCTTTATCCCAAACCTTTTTAAAGCCTATAAAATTTAAAAACTTTTATTCAAAAAAAACATTATTTTTTAATAGGCTTTTTTCCCATATTAAAAAAAAATTCAAAATATTAAAAATATTCTCCAAATATCCCTGGGATATTTTAAAATTTCATTACCATAATATGGAAAGTTATAACTAAAAATAAAAAAAGGGTTTCCCTTTTTTCCTTTCCCCCTTTTTAAACGGTTTCATGTCCCAGCCCTTGCAAGAAGAACTTTGAAGGATCTGGTAGGGCCCAGGGTTTCCTTCCACGGAGGGGGACCGTTAATCTCACTCTCTAGTTTCCGGCCTTTGGGCCGCCTGTGGCTGCTTCCACCCTGGCAGGTTCCTCTTAATTTCCCTTTCCCAACCCCCCGGGGCCCCTCCCCTCCCTTTGCTGGTAGCTTGTCGGTGACGCTGGTTTCCCCTCCGGCAAATTTTTAATGAAGTTTAATTTTTCTGTTCCCTTTCTTTCCACAATTCCTTTACCTTTCTTCTTTATTTTTTTCCCATTTCCCAACATCATATATTACAT
>NC_051418.1:31582915-31583399 GCF_015228065.2 Penaeus monodon
TAACAGCCTTGATATATCCTTCAAACATCTTCAAGTTTGTATAAGTGCGCATACAGACGATACTGAAGAAAGTGCTCCTACAATCAATTTATATTTGCTCTGTTGTGGGAATCCGTCTAATCCTGCCCTGAGACACAGACAAACATACACATGCATGCAAATAGGGGCGTATGTGTGTACAAACGTATGTCTTTCACTAAAGTTCTCCTTGTTCCCTCAGGTCTCGTGAGCGGCAACACCACTCCACGCCCACGCCCTCTGCCGCCACAGCCAGCGCTCAATGACCTTCTCAATCGTGAAAATGTTATTGTGGTGTTTGACTAACTAATCTTAATCCTAATCCTAATTTTTTTCGGTCTTCTGTGACGTCATCCTATCCTCATGCCCTCTGACGTCATCATATCTTCTACGTCATTATAGTGTCTCTCTCTAACGTTATAAATTCCTTTGTGGCATTATTGGCCTCCTTATAGTTTCTAATAGT
>NC_051418.1:31583462-31583777 GCF_015228065.2 Penaeus monodon
ATTCAAATATATAAACCATATATGATTTATTTATTTCATGCGTTTGTTAAGGCAAGAAGATTTTCGGTATGCCATGCTCATATACTTCTATATGTTACTTAAATTATTTTTAAAAATTTTTTCTCCTAAATTTTATATATAATTGATGATTTTTAACACTCACTCTATAATGTGCATATATCATTTATATATCTGATCCCTTTTCATGACACCGAATCTCGTATTCTATCATGTTACTTTCACAATTTGTAACAAAATGCACAAAACTAATATTCTTAAGAAAATACATATGCCATTCTTCTTCTGATTCCCAAA
>NC_051418.1:31583822-31583944 GCF_015228065.2 Penaeus monodon
TAAACGCACGCATATCTCTTGTTAAAATAATGCCTGGCAAAAGTTGTCTTTATTCTCTGGTTTAGAAATTATCTATATGACGAGACATTTCCGATTACCTGCAAAAGGTGCCGAGCCGATGT
>NC_051418.1:31585388-31585531 GCF_015228065.2 Penaeus monodon
TGTAGAATAAAGCGATTAGTTTATCTGTATTATGCATGCTTTGGTATGTAAGTTCTAAACTTCTTGATTTCCGTGCATTTATTTTATGTGATTTGCTAAAGTTATGTCATGAAATTATTTCCGTTTTCTTCGAAGCTAAAGGA
>NC_051418.1:31586227-31586367 GCF_015228065.2 Penaeus monodon
GTTATCAATGGCAATAAAGGCATAAAGATTTTTGATTGAATTTAAACGACCCCAGGCTTAAACCCCTTTTTTAACGAATCTTAAAGGGTTCTTAAATTCTTTCTTTCCCTTCCCCAGTGGGTCATTACACAAAATAAACC
>NC_051418.1:31586399-31586583 GCF_015228065.2 Penaeus monodon
ACCCCCACCCCGTTTCTCCTTTTGTTCACAAAACATATGTAATAGCTGTTTTGGGCCCGGGAAAATTTTTTTCTTCAAAATCAAAAAAACTCGAAAAATTTTTCGATCCTTTTGCCGTTAAATATTTTCTTTCCCCCTCAAAAGAAATCAAAACGTAATACGATCCTCTTCAAAAATACACCTG
>NC_051418.1:31586718-31587194 GCF_015228065.2 Penaeus monodon
CGGGCCCTTTTTGGGGGGGGGGAGACCAAAAATTCGTCGAAACCCCGTATAAACAAATTAAACAATTTTTAAACAATATACTACCTTATCAAATTCACATTTTTTAGTTTTTCAGTCAATAAACAATATCAAAAAAAACCAAAAAAGTTCCTTTTTTCCCCCCCTTTTTCTGCGGGATTCAAATTGTTTTCAAAATTCTCGTGCTCGAAAGGGGGGTTTGATTATTTACTAGATTGTTACAAAGTTTTCCCTAAAATTTTTTTCCCTACATCAACAAAACGGGTCCCCTCTAACCAAAATAAGCCAAGATCCAATCTTTAAAACACTGACAGGCCCCTATTCCCGTTGCGGAAATCACATCAACTTCCCCCGCCCTATAGAGAAAACATTTCTAACCTTGCACCGGTTTCTCATGAAGTATTGAAAACTCTTTGCCTAGGCTCAACTGGGTTTACACTTAGGGGCCCTATCCAAAT
>NC_051418.1:31587261-31587854 GCF_015228065.2 Penaeus monodon
TGGTTTTTGCAAAGTTTGAATATATTTTAAAATCTATAGTATACAAAATCAACAAAAATAAAATCCGACAACCCTTCAAAAATGTCCTCGATCTATTTTATCCTGGTGTCCTCATCACCATTTTTTAAGGCAACAAACATCATCAAACCAACAGTTATTCTAAATAACTCTAAGCTAGGATTCATCAAAATCACATCCCATCCTGGCCCCCGGCATAGGTTTTTTATCAAAACTTCATTCTAAAATTTCAAATCGGGTATATAACAAATTTCACATCTGCGGCTTAATATTATAGCACCATATTAGAAACCAAAATCAATAAACTGATCCTAAAAATTGTCTTTAACATTCCTGTTGGTTCTGTAGTTACCTTTTTAAAATAAAAAATAATCCTATTTAACACAAATTCCTAAAATTTTTCCCGGGGTTGTCGTCTACTTGTTTTTAAAACCCTTCCTGTTGGTTCTGTATTAACCTTTTAAACATAACAAATAATCCTATATTATCGACATAACCTAAAATCTCTCGGGTTGTCGTCTAACCTTACATCAAAGTTTCTACGCTCTTTATCTGCTTTAGATCCCTTCTTCAAG
>NC_051418.1:31587900-31588150 GCF_015228065.2 Penaeus monodon
CATTCACTTTGATTAGACTTAAGTTTAATTCAATCACTTCATCTGTAAGGCATGAAATTCTGCCACGTATCTTTCTCCACCTTCCTTCTCATCTACACCTGTTTCACCTCAATGCAAATCTCGAACCATTTTGACAAAAAACTTAATTTAAAATTTCAAACAATGTTATCTAAATCTCTTCTCTCAGAAACATACTAAAATTATTCTGATCATATCCCACTTTAAAGCTGCTACCATTGTATTGCGCCCA
>NC_051418.1:31589679-31590469 GCF_015228065.2 Penaeus monodon
AAACAACACCACACACATGTTGTGTGTTTTGTGTATACGTAATGTCCAAAGTTTTTTTTTATTATTCTTTCTTTTTCCCTTTATTTACTTCAGGTAGATCATTATTTTTCGAGTTCCAGATTTTTGACTACTTGTAATCAGAGTGAATGCACTGGGTTCCTTGCAATTTCTTGCCTTGGGTTTTTCTGATGGGTTTGCTTGTTTTAAGATTTTTTTTCATTTAACCTTTTAGCCTTCTTAATTTTCATTTTGATCGCCTAAATTTCCCTAAATTAAGGTAGTAAATGAGTGATAACAATAGCGCGTTACCCTTTTTTTAGAAAATATAAGGAGGGGCCCAAAAATGCCACAAAGGAATTTATAACGTTAGAGAACATATACTGTATAAGATATGACGTCCAAGGCATGGGATGGGATTAGTCACAGAAGACCGAATAAAAATTAGGATTAGGATTAAGATTAGTTAGTCAAAGACCACAATAACATTTTCACGATTGAGAAGGTCATTGAGCGCTGGCTGTGGCGGCAGAGGGCGTGGGCGTGGATTGGTGTTGCCGCTCACGAGACCTGAGGGAACAAGGAGAACTTTAGTGGAAAGACATACGTTTGTACACACATACGCCCCTATTTGCATGCATGTGTATGTTTGTCTGTGTCTCAGGGCAGGATTAGACGGATTCCCACAACATAGAGCAAATATAAATTGATTCTTCAGTATCGTCTGTATGCGCACTTATACAAACTTATACATATATCAAGGCTGTTAATCTGGCTCTGCTGTATACTGCGT
>NC_051418.1:31590886-31591216 GCF_015228065.2 Penaeus monodon
CTGTCCAAATGATAAATACTATCTCATATATTGCCATTTACCCCCCTACCCCCCACTCCCCCCTCTTCCACAGCGGGAAAGGAAGGACCGAAAGGCAAACGTTTTCCCAGAGGACTCGAGAAACGCACTTGGTACTCAACCTGAAAAGAAGTCACCGACTCCCTCGAAGAAGTCACCGATGCCTTCGCCGACATCCTCCACAAAGTCGAAGAACTGGGGCCTCGCCTCCGCCCCGGGCAGAGCCACCGCCGCGAGAGCCAGACACAGGCACAGCAGAGCCAAGGAGAACCGCATCTGCGCGAGGAACGGGGACGGGGTGAGTGGTGGTTG
>NC_051418.1:31591586-31591851 GCF_015228065.2 Penaeus monodon
AGTGAGTTGTGTCGAGGATAACGATGAGAAGGAGAAGAAGGAAAAGAGAAAAAAGAGAGAGGGAAAGAGGAAACGAGAAGAGCGAGGGAAAGATGAAGAGAAAGGGAGAAGGAAAGAGAGGGGAATAAGAGAGTGGGAAAGAGAAAGGGAAAGTGAGGGAAAAGAGAGAAGGAGAGAGAAACAGAGTGGTGGAGAATGAAAGTGAGAGTAAAGGTGAAGGGGAACAGAAAACGGTGTCCATCAGACCGAGGAGACGAAGAGGTAG
>NC_051418.1:31591934-31592400 GCF_015228065.2 Penaeus monodon
CGTACAATGCCGTGAGATTATATGAACAAAAAAAAGGTAATCAGGTACTCCAAAGTATTTTTTTCACCGACAAAAAGACAGAAAAAAAATTGGAAACCAAATATCCACAATTGAACTGAATAATAATAAAAAAAATCCACAAAATATCACAAAAAAAGGACGAAAAAAAAACACAAATCATATCCTTAGGCACAGGACTACTCACAGTTGCAACGAGGGAAGTAAACTCAATAAGCCAGGCTTGACGTCCCGCCTTTTATATATCCTGCTGAAGGTGCTTTTTGTCCTAGCCCCCACGACCCCCCCCCCCCCACCGATTAGGCGACGGCATGGAGGCTGTTACGAAATCATGATTAGCCTGAATTTCGGAAGCTGCGTTCGTTATGGCCTGTTGGTCCTCCCGGAAAAGGCAGGCTGAGATGCTTCCTCGTTAGTTGTATTGTTTTTTGTGATTTTTAATGCAGGG
>NC_051418.1:31592490-31592765 GCF_015228065.2 Penaeus monodon
ACTCAACCCTCTCCACATGAGAGGTCCTGCTCAGGCGTCCTTCCAAGCCCTAGGTGCTACTCGGGTGTCCTTCGCCGCAGGATCGGCCCCTGGATCACGTCCGCTCCTGCCTCCAGCCCAGATTTTTTCCCCCCCTCGCTCGTCCATTCTATTTTTGTGCTGTTTTTTGTTGCATTTTTTAAAAACTTACAGATACGGTACATAGGGAACCCTGTCCTCCTAGTAGGTATTTTTTAACGATTTTTTTCGCACATTTTTTTTTAACATGTTGACTC
>NC_051418.1:31593096-31593416 GCF_015228065.2 Penaeus monodon
ATCTCAGATAAGAAGCAACACCAGGATCCCGGCGAGTCCGATACAGTCGATGGTCTAGTTTTTCGCTTTTGAAGGACACGAGCGCCACCTGCCCCGCTGATTTCATCACTGGGAGATTTTTACTTTGCTCTACAACACTTTACGGAAGCAAACACTGTGGTAAGAATGTTAACTGTGATAGGGAGAGTGATGATAAGATTTATAACTGATGATTGTTGTAACTGTGGTAAGAATGTTAATTGTGATAAGGAGAGTGAGGGTATGAGTAATAGTTGTGATAGGGAGAGTAATGATAAGAATATCAATTGTGATAACTAGAG
>NC_051418.1:31593578-31593817 GCF_015228065.2 Penaeus monodon
ATTACTTGGTATTACTTGGCAAGCCTAGAAGCAAATGGAACAAAGCGGAAGCGTTGCAACTGATCCGCCTTTCCTCGTTGTGCACTGTTGCACACTCATTCATCGGCTGGAAAGGTCAAGCAGGCGCCGAGGCGAGTGCGTGCGTGCGAGTGTGGTGTTGCAATCCAGCGCCCAAGTTTCTTCCTCTTAGTGAGCATCTGCCGTGTCTGTGTAGCGTGGAAAGTAGAGGGATTCCGAAT
>NC_051418.1:31596151-31596402 GCF_015228065.2 Penaeus monodon
ATGTCCCATTCTTTGCTCCGTTTTAGGTCTAATTAAAAAGTATTTTGCGTTTATCAGAGCCAAGCTATATCTATGCTAATATAACTTTTAAACAGAGATAGTTGACACTGAGTATGCCATTAGTAAGACCATGAAAAGCGTCTGACAGATATATTAAAGATTAGAAGAAAAACAAATAATATAAGAAAATTCATAGTTGTGAAAATGTATAATATGATTACCAAAGAAATAGATTAGATAACATAGGTGAT
>NC_051418.1:31596424-31597275 GCF_015228065.2 Penaeus monodon
TGAATGTAAAAGCAATTGGCAACTCGGTGAATATGGGTGTTCCCCGTCCCCACTAACTTGCTCAGTGACACTCCTGTTGCCAATAGTAATGTACGTTCCCTTCTACGAGCCTTTACTCACTCTTGATCCACAGACCCCCGTTAAGGGAAACCTAAACACCTACATGCATGGAATTACCTTGAAAACAATGAACCAAGCAATATGACTGAGCTGTGTTGAAAATAATTTCGGAAACGATACAGTGACTAGCCTTTTGACGTCTTTTGAAAATTACTTATAATCTTAGATTTTTAAAAGTATACGTAAATAGGTATTTGTTTCATACGCTAATTACGTTGTTTAGGTTCTTTCCAGCGTATTCCATATTAATTATCATCATTTCGGCGGTATGTTTGATTTCAATGACAGGGCCCAGACTTCGGATTAAAATGACAGACTGACTTTTGTGTTTATGTTTGAAGTAAAGGTGGTGTGGTAACAGTTATTCAAGGAAATGAGTTTAAGGCCAGTTATAGGTATATATGAGTATTCAGATAGATAGATATTTTTTCTCATTGTCTTCTGTCCCTTTGCAGATTTGTGATTCATGAGTTTCTCACCTTTGATGCTTTTTTCTATCCAGTGTTTAAGTTTTTCCTTGTTATTGCAATGTTTGTTTTTTCACTAGTAAAATCAAATGCCATTTTATTGTGTACTTGTGTCGTTAAGATAGATGATATCTGATATATATTTACCTGTTTTTTAGAATTCATTGTAAGTATTTTTTTTATATAGACCGCTATTTAACTCCCAATGCGAACAGACCGCCAGCGCTACTAATCATAATTTTTTGTCTTCTACAGAACCTCCAG
>NC_051418.1:31597295-31597895 GCF_015228065.2 Penaeus monodon
TACCGCATGGATACGAAGAGAATGCAGAGTGAGTATGCAACGGCCGAAAAAAAAAAGACCGGTATGGCCCGTTTTTGTCACCTTTATACGTAAGCGTGATATGGGCGCCTTTTGAATGCTGTTACGTGGGACTGCGCTATGTAGGTGAACATTACTTTTTATGTATACTTTTCATGTATCATTGTTGACGTATGTGTTGTGAGTGTTATTCTTTTTTTCTGCGTGTGAGTGGTAATTAATTTATTGTTAGTCAGGTCACTTTTCTTTATTCCTCATTAATGTTTTGTCAACAAAGAAGATAAAATACATATGGGGAGGTCAAAGCAACGTGGACTATAGTATAACATCAGACTTTTTATTCTCATAAAAGTCCCATTGCCGTGAGAAATTATAATAAGCTACTTAATAATAGTATATTTCAGTTATATATTACCCTCAACCAGTTTCCCAGAATTATCAATTAGTCTGTATGATTAGCTTCGGTAACTGCTTATGAGGTACCGTTTTATACCTTTAAAGACGGCAAGTTTGGGTAAAGAATATTAGTACGAATATAGACATATATCTGCTGTCCTTTTTATTCACAAACAAGCACATGTA
>NC_051418.1:31598129-31598246 GCF_015228065.2 Penaeus monodon
TATGCAAACAGTTGTACGCGTTATTCTAATACAGAATCAGGATTAACAATTATTATTTGGTTATATTGAAGTAGTTAGTAACAGTTAATCAAGGAAATTAGTTAAGGCCGTTATAGG
>NC_051418.1:31598348-31598747 GCF_015228065.2 Penaeus monodon
GTCCCTCATTCTTGCATGGTACTTTGTTTTGATTAATCTAAAAGGCCGCCTCTCAGATTAAATAATTCTTCATCTTCACTTCTTGGGAAAGAACCTTTGCAGAGTTGTGATTACTGAGCTTCTCACCTTTGATGCCTTTTCTATCCAGCGTTTAATTTTTTTTTCTTGTTGATTGCAATGTTTTCTCCACTTGTGAAATCAAATGCCTTTCTACTGTGTACTTGTGTCGTTGTGATAGATATCTGATATTCACCTGGTTTTTGGAATTCATTGTAATTTTTTTGTATGGACATTTTTTTCTTTGTCAAGTAGTGTATTTATCTTGTGCTCGAGTACTGTCATGTATTATTGGGAGAAATGAAATAGAGGTTAAGTTTGCCTTTAAACCCCTGTACTCCG
>NC_051418.1:31598839-31599461 GCF_015228065.2 Penaeus monodon
TGCTTACGAGGACCTCTCACCTCCAGTCACACTTGATACCTCATTTGCATGTGGGCTTAACTTGCTTCGAGTGACAAGTTGCATTAACCATTCTATATCTCTCCTGTTTTACCTTGCCTTTCAGTCGAGCCCAGCCATTCACCTGCAGGACAACTGTTCTTTCTTGAAGAGATTATCATATGCCTTGTTTGAGGTCGTAGAAACACTCCTCTGCTAAAGTCTCCACCGATCTCCCTGTAACCCTACTGTGGGAGGCACAGCAGATATACCCTATTTGACGGTATGATACGAAGCCATTGGCAGCAGGCAGGGGATATGTTATAGACATATATCGGTGCAAATGATGGTTTATGGTTTTACAGATTTTTTTTTTTTCTAACGCCAGGAGGAACTTATAATTCGACAGATCTTTAGATGGAGCTGCAAACAAAGAAAGAATTCTAATAGTCTCAGGGCATGGCTGTCCAAAAAGATAAATAATCCATAATATAATATATTCTTAACCCGTAGCTTGGGTGACAGAGGAAGCGTACCTCAATAGCTTCGAGAATATCTATTAACGATCGTCCATATGTCTTAAGTCTTCCCACTTTTCATCATGGCTATGGATGTAACAAGGGGA
>NC_051418.1:31600619-31600925 GCF_015228065.2 Penaeus monodon
CAAATGAGTAGAAATCTCTGAACTAAGTGATTTTTTTTAAAAGTGATAAACGGTTCTTCTCAGATGCAGTTATGACTTTTTTTTTTACAAAGAGAAAAATATCTGGTGAACATCCGTATTCCTATCGTACAATACCGGAAAAAAAATACTAATATAACAATAAATGACACTTTTGTGATGTGTGTATTTGAAATATGATTTTGTGATCTCAATCCGTTCTCTTGTGAAAACTTTCCTCAGACCGGTAGCCGCTTGCCAAGGACGGAAGAAAGACAGAACTGAGCAATTAGTTCGTCCCAACGTCCA
>NC_051418.1:31601147-31601478 GCF_015228065.2 Penaeus monodon
CGCACGCGCGCGTGTGTATGTGTGTTTCTTTTGTTCTTTACCAGGGGCAGTAAAGTTTAACAGAAAGTGCATAATATTCAAATTTGAGGGAAATCAACTTAAAGAAAGTTAGGGATCAGATTGAGGACGAATAAAGTAACATCGGATTTGTGTGAATAAGGCAGTTGTTATCCTTCTAAAATTCGAATCTTTTTCGAAAAAAAATAAATAAATAAAATGAAAGCATTTGGGGAATTACGTGAAAGGAAAACAAAAGATCTCACTGGATAATTTTTTTGATTTTTTTTTGAAAGACGGGCAAGTTTTTGTGTAGAAAAAAAAAAGTTGCGAA
>NC_051418.1:31601501-31601749 GCF_015228065.2 Penaeus monodon
AACGTCGAAGTTTTAACATGGGTTTGGGCGGTTAGTGCTGACATTTTTTGTGAAATTAGGGTTTGGTGTAGCAAAACTTCAGAACTGTGACTTGTTTGACTAGAAATAAAATGTGCCAAAATAATATTAGAATATTATGAATGTGCCACGTCATGCCGGGCCCAAAAGATAAAACAACCGGGGAATTCAAAAACAATCATTAATGACTATCCATACGTCCTATTGTTTTTTCAGTAGTGTGAGTACAT
>NC_051418.1:31601846-31601937 GCF_015228065.2 Penaeus monodon
TTATTTTCTTCCTGATGCCGAGTAAACCAGGATGGGACTATATTCATGTGTGTTCCAAAATGTCATTAGAAAGACTTTGATGCATTGCATT
>NC_051418.1:31607532-31607651 GCF_015228065.2 Penaeus monodon
GGTGTATTGAAATATTGTTTTTGTATTGTGTTTTATTGGTAAAATTATATATTATGTTATTATTTTAAAATAACACACACACAACATATTTTATGAAATATAAACACATACTATTGGGG
>NC_051418.1:31607719-31608607 GCF_015228065.2 Penaeus monodon
AAAAGGGTTTTGGGTTTTAATATATATATGTGTGTTTTAAACACACGCAAAAAATAACAAAAGAAAAAATTTAAACACCCTTGATTTTTCCCCCTTCAAACTCTTAAAGTTTGTATAGGTGCGCATACAGACGATACTGAAGAAAGTCTCCGAAAAATAAATTTTATATTTGCTCTTGGTTTTTTGGGAAATCCGTCTAATCCTCCCTGAGACCGACAAACATACACATCCCTGCAAATAGGGGCGTAGTGGGGTCCCAAAGGATGTCTTTCACTAAATTCTCCTTGTTCCCTCGGGTCCGTGACGGCAAACCACCCACCCCCCGCCCACGCCCTCTCCCCCAAACCCCGGGGCTCAATGACCTTTCTAAAATCGTGAAAATGTTTTTTGTGGTTTTTTGACAAACAAATCTTAATCCTAATCCAAAATTTTTTTCGGTCTTTCGGTGACGTACCCCTACCCCATGCCCTCGGGACGCCCATCATATCTTCTACGTCATTATATTTGTCTCTCTCAAACTTAAAAATTCCCTTTTGGGGCTTTTATTGGCCCCCTTTATATTTTTTCTAATATTTCTTTTTATTTTTTTGGTAGTTTGGTGCTGGGGTTATTTTTGGGTTTTTTGTTTTTTGGTTTTTTGTTGTTTTAAAAATTAAAACCCCATTATGATTTATTTTTTTCCCCATGCTTTTTGGTTAAGGCAAAAAAATTTTGGGTTATCCCCTGCCCCTATACTTTTTATTTTACTTAAATTTTTTAAAAAATTTTTTTTCCCCCAAAATTTTTATATTTTGTGTTTTTTTAACACTCATCTATAATGTGCTATATCATTTATATTTCTAAATCCCTTTTCATGACCCGATCTCGTTTTCTATATTTTATTTTTTG
>NC_051418.1:31608763-31609163 GCF_015228065.2 Penaeus monodon
GCTATCTCTTTTTTAAAAATAAGCTGGCAAAAGTTTTTTTTTTAATTTCTTTTTTGGTTTGGGAAATTACTATTAAAGAAATTTCCCCGTTACCTAAAAAGGGGTGCCGACATTTTTTTCGATGAAACACACACAAAACCCCAACCACACCCCAAACAAAACCACACAAAACACACACAGGGAAAAAGGGAAAACACTCACAAACAGACACACACACCCCACCAAAACCGGGAAACCAAACACCCACACACGAAACAAAAAACACCCCCGGGAAACAACACACACAACACGGAAACACACACACACCCACACACCCCAGGGAAAACCACACAAACGCCGCGGAAACACCAGACACACACCGCGGAAACACACCCCACCACAACGCGAAAACCACACACCC
>NC_051418.1:31609245-31609350 GCF_015228065.2 Penaeus monodon
GAAAACACACACACCACCACCGAAACACACAAAACCCCACAGGGAAACAATACCACACAGGGAAACACTCCCCAAAACACAGGGAAAACACCCCACACACGGTTT
>NC_051418.1:31610055-31610128 GCF_015228065.2 Penaeus monodon
CTTTCGGGCTTTTTACCAGGCACTTGTCCCCTTGCTTTTTCCCGGCCTTTTTTTTTCGCCCTTACTAAATTTT
>NC_051418.1:31610581-31610736 GCF_015228065.2 Penaeus monodon
TTAAAGAAAAAAGGGCGTTTTAGTTTTCTTATTATGCATGCTTTGGTAGTAGTTCTAATTTCTTTTTTTTTCCGTGCTTTTTATTTTATTTGATTTGCTAAAGTTATGTCATAAAAAATTATTTCCTTTTTCCCCTTTCGAAGCTAAAGGATGCC
>NC_051418.1:31611434-31611562 GCF_015228065.2 Penaeus monodon
GTTATCAATGAGCAATAAGGCAAAAAGAAATGAAAATTGAATTTACGACCCCCGCATTACCAAATTTATAAAATCTATTTTTGGGGGGGGTTTTTACATTTTTTACTTTTGTGTCCTGTGCTCATTTC
>NC_051418.1:31611605-31611789 GCF_015228065.2 Penaeus monodon
CCCCACTCTTTCTCCTCTTTCACAAAACATATGTAAAAGGCTGTTTTGCCGGAAATAATTTTTTCTTCAAATCAAAAAAACCGAAAAAGTTTACGATCCTTTTGCCGTTAACTATTTTCTTCAACTCAAAAGAACTCGAAAAAAGTATTAAAGAAACCTCTTCATAAAATACCCATGGGAAGGG
>NC_051418.1:31611907-31612388 GCF_015228065.2 Penaeus monodon
CGCCCTTTGGGGGTTTGGGGAGACCAAAAAATTTGTCCCAACCACGTATAGGAACAAAAAAATTTACAAATTTTATCAAGTATACTAACCAAAAAAAATTTCAAGATTCACATTTCTAGGGTTTTCAGTCATTCAATATCAAAAAACAAAAGTCCCTTTTCCGCTCCTGTTCTGCTGGATTCCCAAATTTTTACCCATTCTCGTGCTCGAGGGGGGTAGTATATCACTAGTTGGGATACAAAGTTTTTCCCTACGAAATTTTTTTATCGTACTATCGACAATCTGGGTTTCCCTAAAAAAATCAGCCGAGGATCTAATCTTTACAAAACTACAGGCCCCATCTGTTGCGGGAAAAACACCTCAAATTCCCCCGCCTCTAAAAGGAAAACAGTTTCTAACCTTGCACCGGGTTTCATCATGAAGTATTAGTCTCTTTCCCAGTGCTCAAATGGGGGTTTACACTTAAACCATATCCCAAATG
>NC_051418.1:31612451-31613057 GCF_015228065.2 Penaeus monodon
TGTTCGAGAAGTTTGAAAATTTTCTAAATCTATTTTGTATACAAGTCCCAACCCAAAATTTAAAATCAGACAAAAATTCATAAATGTCCCCGTCTACTATAATCCCGGTGTCCTCAAACAGCCATTTTAAGGAACAACAATCATCATCAAACCTAAAATTTTTTCTACTAATTTTGCTTAGGGTTTATCAAAGTCCATCCTATCCGGGCCCAAGGCCTAGGTTTTTTCAAAATCTTTATTCTAAATATCACAATCTGGATATAACAAATTTTACATCTGCGGCTTAATATATGCACCAAAATTGTATCCCCACCAAAAAAACAATATAACTGATACCTATTAAATTTTCTTTAAAATTCCTGTTGGTTTTTGAGTTTTGACCTAAACATAACAAAAATCCTTAATATTTTACGACATAACCTCAAAACTCCCCGGGGTTTTTTCCTTCCCTTTTCTTTAACTTCCGTTTTGGGTTTTGTATTTTAAACCCATTAATAAAATAAACCTATTTTACGACATAATTCCCCAAATCTCTCGGGTTTCGTCTAACTCTTACTCAAAATAAATTTTACGCTCTTTAAACTGCATTGAGATACCTCCCTTCAA
>NC_051418.1:31613111-31613382 GCF_015228065.2 Penaeus monodon
CACTTTTATTAGACCCTTTAAATTTTAATTTTTAAACACTTCATTCCCGTAAGGCATGCATTTTTTGCCACAGTATCTTTCTCACCTTCCTTCTCTCTAAAACCTGTTTCACCTCTATTTCAAATTCTCCGGAAATCATTTTGACAAAAAAACCCTTAAATTTAAAAAATTTCCAAAAAATTTATCTAAATCCTTCTCTCAGGGACATTAGACTGAAAATTTTTCTGATCATATCCCACATTAGCTGCCACCATATGTATTGCCCCACTTT
>NC_051418.1:31615055-31615832 GCF_015228065.2 Penaeus monodon
TTTTTTATTATTCTTTCCCTTTTTTTTATAAATTTCTTCAGGTAGAAATCTTATTTGCGAGGTTTACCCGGGTTTTTTACTACCTGTGTAAACAGAGTGGTGCCACCGGGTTCCCCTTTCAAATTTTTTCCTTGGTTCTTATGGGTTTGCTTTTTTACGATTTTTTTTCCCTTTACCTTTTTGCCTTCCCTTAAATTTTTATTTTAGATCGCCTAAATTTCCCCTACATTTAAAGGGTTTTAAATTGGGGTGATAACCCGATAGCGGGGTTACTTTTATTAGAAAAAATAAGGAGGGCCAAAAATGCCAAAAAAGGAATTTAAGTTTGAGAGGGCATTATACTGTTAAAAAATTTAAAGTCAGAGGGGATGGGCTGGATTGGGCGTCACGAAACCGAATAAAAAATTTGGATTAGGATTAAAATTAGTTAGTCCCAAAACCACAAAAACATTTTCACGATTGGGAAATTTTTGAGCGCTGGCTGTGGCGGCAGAGGGCTTGGGGGGGGGGTTGGTGTTTCCCTCACGAACCTGAGGGGAAAAAGGGGAACTTAGTGGAAAGACATACTTTGTACACCATACGCCCCTATTTTGGGATGCTGTGTATGTTTTTTCCCTTTTCTCAAGGGGAAGGGTTTGACGGATTCCCACAAAAATAGACAAATATAAATTGATTCTTCGTATCGTCTGTATGCCCCACTTTTTACAAAATTATACAAAATCAAGGGTGTTAATTTTGGCTCGCTTATACTGCGTTTTGTTATACCACCGCAGTAAA
>NC_051418.1:31616379-31616628 GCF_015228065.2 Penaeus monodon
CAGCGGGGAAAAGGAAAGGGCCGAAAGGGAAACGTTTTTTCCCAGGACTCGAAAACGCACTTGGGACTCCAACCCGAAAAAAATTTACCGACTCCCCCGAAGAAGTCACCGGGTGCCCTTTGCCCAAAATCCTCCACAAAATCGAAGAACTGGGGGCCCCGCCTCCCCCCGGGCAAGCCACCGCCGCGAGAACCAGACACAGGCACGCAAACCAAAGGGGAACCGCATCCCGCGCGAGGAAAAAGGGAC
>NC_051418.1:31616915-31617065 GCF_015228065.2 Penaeus monodon
TCAAAGAAAGGGGGGGAAAGGGGCGAAAAGGCCCGGGGAAGGGGGTGAGAGACGAAGCGGAGGAAGAAAGAGAAAATTAAGTTTTGAGGGGGCCCAGGAAGAGGGGGAGGGTAGGTTTAGTTTTTGTCGAGGATAACGATGAAAAGGAGG
>NC_051418.1:31617110-31617275 GCF_015228065.2 Penaeus monodon
CGAGGGATGAAGAGAAAGGGGAAAGGAAAAAGAGGGGGAAAAAAAGTTTGGGAAAGAGAAAGGGAAAATGAGGGGGAAAGAAAAGAGAAGAAAAGAGTGGGGGGAGAATGAAAATTAAGTTAAAAGGGGAAGGGAAACGAAAACGGGGTCCCTCGACCGAGGGAC
>NC_051418.1:31617361-31617484 GCF_015228065.2 Penaeus monodon
TACGTACAATGCCGTGAGCTTATATTAACAAAAAAAAGGTAAACAGGCCCCCAAAGTATTTTTTTTCACCGACAAAAGACAGAAAAAAAATTTTGGGAAAACCCAAAAATCCCAATTGAACTG
>NC_051418.1:31617542-31617653 GCF_015228065.2 Penaeus monodon
TCATATCCTTTTTGGGACAAGGGCTACTCAAGTTCAAAGAGGGAAGTTAAAATCAATAAGCCACTTACGTCCCCCCTTTTTTATATCCTGCTGAAGGTGCTTTTTTTTCTA
>NC_051418.1:31617676-31617865 GCF_015228065.2 Penaeus monodon
GATTTTGGCGACGGCATGGAGGCTGTTAAAGAAAACATGATTAGCCTGAATTTCGGAAGCTGCGTTCGTTTGGCCTGTTGGGCCTCCCGGAAAAAGGGAGGCCCGAAAATGCTTTCCCCTTTAGTTGTATTGTTTTTTTGATTTTTAATGGGGGGGAGAGAGAGAGACAGGCAGAGAACGACAGCCCAA
>NC_051418.1:31617911-31618066 GCF_015228065.2 Penaeus monodon
AAGCAGAACTCAACCCTCTCCACATGGGGTCCCGCTCAGGGTCCCTTCCAAACCCTAGGTTTCTACTCGGTTTCCTTTGCCGCAGGATCGGGCCCCCGGATCACGGGCCCCCCTCCTGCCTCCAGCCCAGATTTTTTTCCCCCCCCCGCTCGTCC
>NC_051418.1:31618101-31618433 GCF_015228065.2 Penaeus monodon
AAAAACTTACGATACGGGAAAAATTGGGGAAACCCGTCCTCCCCGTAGGTTTTTTTTTAAAAAGATTTTTTTTTGCCCTTTTATTTTTTAACATGGGTTACTCCTGTTTTTAAATATAAAAATTACAACACGACCCTCCCCCCAACAATAAAAACCAAAAAAATAACCCAAAAATAGTACAATAAAATAATAAAAAGGACTTTTTTTAAAAATAACAACCCAAAAATAACATAATAATAATGATTTAATAAAGATAAAATAATAACAATATTTAAAGATTTAAAACCTTTTAAAGATAAAAATAAAACAAAAACCCCTAAAAAAAAAATAAG
>NC_051418.1:31618472-31618932 GCF_015228065.2 Penaeus monodon
GACCGTATTTTAAACCCCCTAAAAATGAACTAAAGCACCCAAAAATAATTAAAAAAAAGCCCAAAAAATAACTCAGATAAGAAACAACACCAGGACCCGGCGAGTCCGTACGTCGGGTGGTCCCAGTTTTTCGCTTTTTGAAGGACACGAGCGCCACCTGCCCCGCTGATTTCCAAACACTGGGAGATTTTTCCTTTTCTCTACAACCTTTACGGGAAACAAACACTGTGGTAAGAATGTTTTTAAATGTGAAGGGGGGTTGGGTGATAAAATTTATAACTGATGATTGTTTTAACTGTGGTTAAAAAATGTTAAAATTTTATAAGGGGAGTGAGGGTATGAGAATAGTTTGATAGGGAGAGTAATATAAGAATATCAAATTTTGATAACTTAAATAAAGATAAGAAAATTTTAAATGTGTAAACCCCACACACACACCCCCCAAAAAGATTTTATGGTA
>NC_051418.1:31619015-31619323 GCF_015228065.2 Penaeus monodon
CGTAAACCCAAATTTTACGTATATTACTTGGTTTACTTGGGGCCCCAGAAGAACGGAACAAAGCGAAGCGTTGGGAACGCCGCCTTTCCCCCGTTGTGCACTGTTGCCACTCATTTATTTGGCTGGAAAAAGGGAAGCAGGCGCCGAGGCGAGTGCGTGCGTGCGAGTGTGGTGTTGCAATTTCCCCGGGGCCCCAAATTCTTCCTCTTAGTGAGCATCTGCCGTGTCTGTGTACGTTGGGAAAATAGAGGGGATTCCCAAATTTATAAATGGAAATTGGGTAGGCCATAGAAAAAATATTGTAATAG
>NC_051418.1:31619532-31619616 GCF_015228065.2 Penaeus monodon
TACCCTTTATTATATATTTTTTAAAGTAAGTGATTTTTTAGGGGTAACATGCATATATAAAAAACCAACACACAAAAAAAACCC
>NC_051418.1:31619956-31620201 GCF_015228065.2 Penaeus monodon
TTGACGCTGGCTGTGGCGCAGAGGGCGTGGAGGGTGTTGCGCTCAGAGACTGAGAACAAGGAGGCTTAGTGGAAAGACATACGTTTGTACACACATACGCCCCTATTTACATGCATGTGTATGTTTGTCTGTGTCCAGCGACCCAATGGAATAAATTGATTTCAGTATCGTCTGTATGCGCACTTATACAAACTTATACATATATCAAGGCTGTTAATCTGGCTCTGCTGTATACTGCGTTGTGT
>NC_051418.1:31620823-31621301 GCF_015228065.2 Penaeus monodon
TGCCATTTACCCCCCCCCCCCCACTCCCCCTCTTCCACAGCGGAAACGAAGGACGAAAGGCAACTTTTTCCCCAGAGGACTCGAGAAACGCACTGGTACTCAACTGAAAAGAAGTCACCGACTCCCTCGAAGAAGTCACCGATGCCTTCGCCGACATCCTCCACAAAGTCGAAGAACTGGGGCCTCGCCTCCGCCCCGGGCAGAGCCACCGCCGCGAGAGCCAGACACAGGCACAGCAGAGCCAAGGAGAACCGCATCTGCGCGAGGAACGGGGACGGGGTGAGTGGTGGTTGGGGACGGGGTGAGGAGGGAGGGAGGAAAGGGGGTGGGGAGGGTAGGTGGAGGGGAGAGGTGGGGGAGGGAAGGAGGAGTTGAAAAGTGGAGGGAGGGAAGAGGAGTTGAGAAGTAGGGGGGGAGGGAACAAAGAAAGGGGTGAGCGAAGAGAGAGGAGGAAGGGGCTGAGAGGCGAGGCGGAGGA
>NC_051418.1:31621692-31621993 GCF_015228065.2 Penaeus monodon
CGTACAATACCGTGAGATTATATGAACAAAAAAAAGGTAATCAGGTACTCCAAAATAATTTTTTCACCGACAAAAAGACAGAAAAAAAATTGGAAACCAAATATCCACAATTGAACTGAATAATAATAAAAAAAATCCACAAAATATCACAAAAAAAGGAAGAAATCCAACGAAAAAAAAAACACAAATCATATCCTTAGGCACAGGACTACTCACAGTTGCAACGAGGGAAGTAAACTCAATAAGCCAGGCTTGACGTCCCGCCTTTTATATATCCTGCTGAAGGTGCTTTTTGTCCTAG
>NC_051418.1:31622020-31622169 GCF_015228065.2 Penaeus monodon
GATTAGGCGACGGCATGGAGGCTGTTACGAAATCATGATTAGCCTGAATTTCGGAAGCTGCGTTCGTTATGGCCTGTTGGTCCTCCCGGAAAAGGCAGGCTGAGATGCTTCCTCGTTAGTTGTATTATTTTTTGTGATTTTTAATGTAG
>NC_051418.1:31622273-31622559 GCF_015228065.2 Penaeus monodon
AGCAAAACTCAACCCTCTCCACATGAGAGGTCCTGCTCAGGTGTCCTTCCAAGCCCTAGGTGCTACTCGGGTGTCCTTCGCCGCAGGATCGGCCCCTGGATCACGTCCGCTCCTGCCTCCAGCCCAGATTTTTTTCCCCCCTCGCTCGTCCATTCTATTTTTGTGCTGTTTTTTGTTGCATTTTTTAAAAACTTACAGATACGGTACATAGGGAACCCTGTCCTCCTAGTAGGTATTTTTTAACGATTTTTTTCGCACATTTTTTTTTAACATGTTGACTCCTGTT
>NC_051418.1:31622891-31623247 GCF_015228065.2 Penaeus monodon
ATCTCAGATAAGAAGCAACACCAGGATCCCGGCGAGTCCGATACAGTCGATGGTCTAGTTTTTCGCTTTTGAAGGACACGAGCGCCACCTGCCCCGCCGATTTCATCACTGGGAGATTTTTACTTTGCTCTACAACACTTTACGGAAGCAAACACTGTGGTAAGAATGTTAACTGTGATAGGGAGAGTGATGATAAGATTTATAACTGTGATGATTGTTGTAACTGTGGTAAGAATGTTAACTGTGATAGGGAGAGTGATGATAAGATTTATAACTGATGATTGTTGTAACTGTGGTAAGAATGTTAATTGTGATAAGGAGAGTGAGGGTATGAGTAATAGTTGTGATAGGGAGAG
>NC_051418.1:31623413-31623629 GCF_015228065.2 Penaeus monodon
AAGCAAAGGGAACAAAGCGGAAGCGTTGCAACTGATCCGCCTTTCCTCGTTGTGCACTGTTGCACACTCATTCATCGGCTGGAAAGGTCAAGCAGGCGCCGAGGCGAGTGCGTGCGTGCGAGTGTGGTGTTGCAATCCAGCGCCCAAGTTCTTCCTCTTAGTGAGCATCTGCCGTGTCTGTGTAGCGTGGAAAGTAGAGGGGATTCCGAATTGATA
>NC_051418.1:31625847-31626097 GCF_015228065.2 Penaeus monodon
TGTCCCATTCTTTGCTCCGTTTTAGGTCTAATTAAAAAGTATTTTGCGTTTATCAGAGCCAAGCTATATCTATGCTAATATAACTTTTAAACAGAGATAGTTGACACTGAGTATGCCATTAGTAAGACCATGAAAAGCGTCTGACAGATATATTAAAGATTAGAAGAAAAACAAATAATATAAGAAAATTCATAGTTGTGAAAATGTATAATATGATTACCAAAGAAATAGATTAGATAACATAGGTGAT
>NC_051418.1:31626119-31626842 GCF_015228065.2 Penaeus monodon
TGAATGTAAAAGCAATTGGCAACTCGGTGAATATGGGTGTTCCCCGTCCCCACTAACTTGCTCAGTGACACTCCTGTTGCCAATAGTAATGTACGTTCCTTCTACGAGCCTTTACTCACCCCTGATCCACAGACCCCCGTTAAGGGAAACCTAAACACCTACATGCATGGAATTACCTTGAAGACAATGAACCAAGCAATATGACTGAGCTGTGTTGAAAATAATTTCGGAAACGATACAGTAACTAGCCTTTTGACGTCTTTTGAAAATTACTTATAATCTTAGATCTTTAAAAGTATATGTAAATAGGTATTTTGTTTCATACGCTAATTACGTTGTTTAGGTTCTTTCCAGCGTATTCCATATTAATTATCATAATTTCGCCGGTATGTTTGATTTCAATGACAGGGCCCAGACTTCGGATTAAAATGCCTGACTGACTTTTGTGTTTATGTTTGTTTGAAGTAAAGGTGGTGTAGTAACAGTTATTCAAGGAAATGAGTTTAAGGCCAGTTATAGGTATATATGAGTATTCAGATAGATAGATATTTTTTCTCATTGTCTTCTGTCCCTTTGCAGATTTGTGATTCATGAGTTTCTCACCTTTGATGCTTTTTTCTATCCAGTGTTTATTTTTTTCCTTGTTATTGCAATGTTTTTTTTTTCACTAGCAAAATCAAATGCCTTTCTATTGTGTACTTGTGTCGTTAAGATAGATATCTG
>NC_051418.1:31626952-31627089 GCF_015228065.2 Penaeus monodon
AGACCGCTATTTAACTCCCAATGCCAACAGACCGCCAGCGCTATTTATCATCATTTTTTTGTCTTCTACAGAACCTCCAGAAAAAAAGGATTTACTGCATGGATACGAAGAGAATGCAGAGTGAGTATGCAACGGCC
>NC_051418.1:31627113-31627641 GCF_015228065.2 Penaeus monodon
CCGGTATGGCCCGTTTTTGTCACCTTTATACGTAAGCGTGATATGGGCGCCTTTTGAATGCTGTTACGTGGGAATGCGCTGTGTAGGTGAACATTACTTTTTATGTATACTTTTCATGTATCATTGTTGACGGATGTGTTATGAGTGTTATTCTTTTTTTCTGCGTGTGAGTGGTAATTAATTAATTGTTTGTCAGGTCACTTTTCTTTATTCCTCATTAATGTTTTGTCAACAAAGAAGAGAAAATATATATGGCGAGGTCAAAGCAACGTGGACTATAGTATAACATCAGACTTTTTACTCTCATAAAAGTCCCATTGCCGTGAGAAATTATAATAAGCTACTTAATAATAGTATATTTCAGTTATATATTACCCTCAACCAATTTCCCATTAGCTTGACCCAGAATTATCAATTAGTCTGTATGATTAGCTTCGGTAACTGCTTATGAGGTACCGTTTTATACCTTTAGAGACGGCAAGTTTGGATAAAGAATATTAGTACGAATATTGACATATATCTGCTGTC
>NC_051418.1:31627861-31627981 GCF_015228065.2 Penaeus monodon
TGTCTATTCTAATAACAGAATCAGGCATTACCCATTTTATTTTTGTGCTTATAATTGAATAAGGGTGGTGTAGTTAATCAAGGAAATTAGTTTAAGGCCCGTTATAGGTACATATGAGTA
>NC_051418.1:31628153-31628552 GCF_015228065.2 Penaeus monodon
GTCCCTCATGCTTGCATGGTACTTTGTTTTGATTAATCTAAAAGGCCGCCTCTCAGATTAAATAATTCTTCATCTTCACTTCTTGGGAAAGAACCTTTGCAGAGTTGTGATTACTGAGCTTCTCACCTTTGATGCCTTTTCTATCCAGCGTTTAATTTTTTTTTCTTGTTGATTGCAATGTTTTCTCCACTTGTGAAATCAAATGCCTTTCTACTGTGTACTTGTGTCGTTGTGATAGATATCTGATATTCACCTGGTTTTTGGAATTCATTGTAATTTTTTTGTATGGACATTTTTTTCTTTGTCAAGTAGTGTATTTATCTTGTGCTCGAGTACTGTCATGTATTATTGGGAGAAATGAAATAGAGGTTAAGTTTGCCTTTAAACCCCTGTACTCTG
>NC_051418.1:31628649-31629288 GCF_015228065.2 Penaeus monodon
TGCTTACGAGGACCTCTCACCTCCAGTCACACTTGATACCTCATTTGCATGTGGGCTTAACTTGCTTCGAGTGACAAGTTGCATTAACCATTCTATATCTCTCCTGTTTTACCTTGCCTTTCAGTCGAGCCCAGCTGAACCCAGAGAGCCATTCACCTGCAGGACAACTGTTCTTTCTTGAAGAGATTATCATATGCCTTGTTTGAGGTCGTAGAAACACTCCTCTGCTAAAGTCTCCACCGATCTCCCTGTAACCCTACTGTGGGAGGCACAGCAGATATACCCTATTTGACGGTATGATACGAAGCCATTGGCAGTAGGCAGGGGATATGTTATAGACATATATCGGTGCAAATGATGGTTTATGGTTTTACAGATTTTTTTTTTTTTTTCTAACGCCAGGAGGAACTTTTAATTCGACAGATCTTTAGATGGAGCTGCAAACAAAGAAAGAATTCTAATAATCTCAGGGCATGGCTGTCCAAAAAGATAAATAATCCATAATATAATATATTCATAACCCGTAGCTTGGGTGACAGAGGAAGCGTACCTCAATAGCTTCGAGAATATCTATTAACGATCGTCCATATGTCTTAAGTCTTCCCACTTTTCATCATGGCTATGGATGTAACAAGGGGA
>NC_051418.1:31630692-31630974 GCF_015228065.2 Penaeus monodon
AAGTGATTTTTTTAAAAGTGATAAACGGTTCTTCTCAGATGCAGTTATGACTTTTTTTTTTACAAAGAGAAAAATATCTGGTGAACATCCGTATTCCTATCGTACAATACCGGAAAAAAAATTACTAATATAACAATAAATGACACTTTTGTGATGTGTGTATTTGAAATATGATTTTGTGATCTCAATCCGTTCTCTTGTGAAAACTTTCCTCAGACCGGTAGCCGCTTGCCAAGGACGGAAGAAAGACAGAACTGAGCAATTAGTTCGTCCCAACGTCCA
>NC_051418.1:31631197-31631527 GCF_015228065.2 Penaeus monodon
CGCACGCGCGCGTGTGTATGTGTGTTTCTTTTGTTCTTTACCAGGGGCAGTAAAGTTTAACAGAAAGTGCATAATATTCAAATTTGAGGGAAATCAACTTAAAGAAAGTTAGGGATCAGATTGAGGACGAATAAAGTAACATCGGATTTGTGTGAATAAGGCAGTTGTTATCCTTCTAAAATTCGAATCTTTTTCGAAAAAAAATAAATAAATAAAATGAAAGCATTTGCGAATTACGTGAAGAAAACAAAAGATCTCACTGGATAATTATTTTGATTTTTTTTTGAAAGAACGGGCAAGCTTGTGTAGAAAAAAAAAAAAGTTGCGAAC
>NC_051418.1:31631547-31631770 GCF_015228065.2 Penaeus monodon
CTAACGTCGAAGTTTTAACATCGGTAGGCGGTTAGTGCTGACATGTTTGTGAAATTAGGGTTGGTGTAGCAAGAACTTCAGAACTGTGTACTTGTTTGACTAGAAATAAAATGTGCCAAAATAATATTATGAATATTATGAATGTGCCACGTCATGCCGGCCAAAGATAAAACAACCAGGGAATTCAAAACAATCATTAATGACTATCCATACAGTCCTATTG
>NC_051418.1:31631894-31631987 GCF_015228065.2 Penaeus monodon
ATCTTCCTGATGCCGAGTAAACCAGGATGGGACTATACTCATGTGTGTTCACAAATGTCATTAGAAAGACTTTGATGCATTGCATTTTTTTAT
>NC_051418.1:31635898-31636632 GCF_015228065.2 Penaeus monodon
AGAACATGTATTTTTTTCTTTCTTTTTTTAACACGAACATCCTTCCAAAGACGATTTGTGTTAAACAGTTTGCACGATCCAGTCTCACGATCAGGGTAAAATGGTCCAGTTCAGTGTTCAGAGTAGATTGGCCCAATTTATCTTTCAGTGCAGAGTGGTCCAGGCTTGCGTTCAATCTAGAATGGTTCAAATTTACCTTCAGTTCATTGTAAGGCGGCCCAGTTCTACATTTAGTATGCAATGGTATGCAGTTCTACATTCAGTGTAGATAGAATGGAATTAATTTCTAATTTCATTATAGAGGGGTAGACCTGTTCTACATTCATAGATAAAAAAAAGTGTTTTGTTCTACATTCATTATATAAAAAAAGCTGTCCTGTTCTACATTCAGTATATATAAGAAGCTGTCCTGTTCTGCCTTCAGTATAGAAGGATGTCCAATTCTGCATTAGTTCTACCTTCAGTATAGATAAAATGATGCCCTGTTCTACGTAATGCGCAAAATGGTCCCGTTCTGTGTTCAGTATAGAATGATGTCTAGTTCTCCGTGTAGTGCAGAATGGCTCAATATTACATCTTCATCACTAAGGGAGATTAAACCCCCCTTGGCAGCGGTTCAGAGACTTTCCAACTTCTCCACGGCTCATCAAACATGCCACCACTTGGATGTCTCGGTCATCTCGGGCGAGATTTATCACACTCACGGGAAATTAAACGCTTTAATGGAGAGAGGA
>NC_051418.1:31637743-31638464 GCF_015228065.2 Penaeus monodon
TGGGGGGAACGAACGCTTCATCACGTTCTTGTTAATGAAATGATACAAACACACATTTACAGTATGTGTGTATGTATGTATCCCTCAACCGTTTGTCTGGAGAATGCGTCTTGTTCTGCTCAACCATTAGCCTCAGATCTTTCTTGAATTTCTAGAATGCCAGATGTTTAGCCGTGTGGGATTCCAAAGCTATATATGTCCCAAACTTTGGAGCTTCTCAATGCATCTGCCATGGATTCCTAAACACTTCAGCATCTGTAAAGAAAAGCCGCGAATTTCAATAAGTGTTAGCTGTTGTTTCTTCTTAGATTTTTTCTTTTCATTCGGTCTTCTTCAGGCATGAAAAGGTGCTTTGCAAAGGTTGATGAATTAGTAAATGAATATAACAAAATATTTAGGTACGTATCTTCGCTTGTATTCGCCATCTTGCGGATTTCTTTGCATGATGGTCCGTTTTCTTTTATTCTCTTAAAATATGGGAGGGATACTTTTAAAAATATTTATATGTTAAATACTATGTTTTGCCTTGCTGCGTTCATGGGCATCTAATACAGTTCTTGCTGTCATAAGTGAACATTCAAAATTAGAAATGAAATACATAAAAAAAAAATGTACTCACACTATTGAAAATACAATAGGACTGTATGAATAGTCATTAATGATTGTTTTGAATTCCCTGGTTGTTTTATATTTGGCCAGTCTGACGTGGCACATTTTATTT
>NC_051418.1:31638747-31639539 GCF_015228065.2 Penaeus monodon
GCATTCAGAATCTTTTTAAACACTGTTGACAAATAGTGAAACGCGATTGTGAAAATGAGATGATTTGCATATTCTCTACCGGATTTAAATTCCAGTGCTTGACAAATAAAATGATATTAAAAATAGATTTGACTTTGGCATGTCACTGCTGTTTATTGCAAAGAATTGAAAAATGACATGTGTAAATAACATATGTTTTATGGATAAACCCTTTTTTACCCTATATTCTACTTTTATCATTTAAATCTGTCATTTTGTGCATATAAGCTTATTAGTAATAATACATTGGTCATTAACCATCGTTCAATCTGTAACAATTTCATCAATTTGTCTATCTATTCCCCTGAAACATCGATCACACATTTTATACACATAGATTTTATAAACTTACATTCCTTAGATCTGAATTCCGCAAATAAATAATTCCCTTATAGACTATTTGTGTTTTGCTGGTCATGCTTATAAGACAGAGCTGTTTGCGGGTTGACGACCTGAACAGGGGAGTCGGTCGTTATGTTGAGGGGGGGGGGGGAGGAAAAAAGAGAGAGAAAAAAATGCACACTTGAAATTAAAGTTGATTTTTTTTTTTTACATTTTTTCCTTATTTTTATCTTTATCTTCTTTATATTTTTCTTTTTTTCTTTTTTTTTCTTTTTTGTTAGTTTAATATTTTTCTTGTTATTTTTGCTTGATATTTTTTTTTTTCTTTTTCTTTTTCCTTTCTTTATTTTTTCTCTCTTTTTCTTTTTTTGTTAGTTTTTTTCTTGCTATTTTTATCTTCATCTTTTTTTA
>NC_051418.1:31639741-31639925 GCF_015228065.2 Penaeus monodon
TATTCACAGATATCGGAAAAACAGGGATACATATTGGATTATTGTATCACATTATCTAGTTTAGTTTGTAAGGTTTTAGATCCATTTAAACTAGCGACTGACCCGATTGTTGTCGTGAAGAGGTTCATGTGAATAATCAGTATATTATTAATTGACGTGTGAATTTAGGTTGTAGATTCTAAGA
>NC_051418.1:31640300-31640547 GCF_015228065.2 Penaeus monodon
TCCTCCAATTCATATCAATAAATTGAGATGAAAAATTCGAGTTTCCAATTTTTCCCACATTTCTCCAACTTTGGAAGTGAGAGGAAACAGTAACGGCAAAACAAAGAGCATTTTGAACGGAGTGACATCAAGTTTGTTTACCGTTTTGTATTATCCATTTTCACGTAAAGTTTATACGGACTTCCACGTCTCGCCATCGATAATTATGCGTCTATAAACACGGCGGAAATTGACGTCATTTAATACT
>NC_051418.1:31640573-31640724 GCF_015228065.2 Penaeus monodon
TCGAATATTGTGGAAATGTTAAAAAAAAAGGTTCATGCTGCAGTTAAGTCATGAGTGGAACCATCAATTAGTTCAGAGGCTTGGGAAGTGTCGGCGAACAGCTGGAGAAGATAGTCACGTGGAAAGTGATGTTTTGTGCTCAGACAGGATT
>NC_051418.1:31641596-31641788 GCF_015228065.2 Penaeus monodon
CGAAGAGGACTCGACCTACGTTGGCTGGTCCCGAAGACTCTCTCCGCAGCCGAATCTCGGTGTCCTGACCCTCGGGCCTCTGCCTCAACCTTGCTCGCTGTTGTCAGGCTGAAGCTGGGAGCCGTGGAGTCGCCCTGCCTCGACAGCCTACGACTTTCTCCCTTTCGAACTCGCCAGCTCTTTTGCTCTTGA
>NC_051418.1:31641815-31643572 GCF_015228065.2 Penaeus monodon
AGCTGATGGCGAGGCGTAGAAATGTCTCAAAGTCGGATCTATTGCGTCGCGACGGACATCCGTGTTCCTTCTTTACTGTATATCTTTCTACGTTTTAGCCTGTGCCAGAGATGCAGAATAAAGCGCAAACAGGGTATCGCGGGTAAGTACTATGGGTATGGTTAACTACTATCCACACAAGCATTAGCAAAGGTACAGTAGCGTGTACATATGCATGCCTTTCTTACCGCAAACAAAGAAAAAAAACCCCAAAAAAACAAAAACAAAGGGGTAATGTAGGTCATGTCACAATGGCATGCTTATAGTTCCCTAGTAAGGTTGTGTTACAGCATTTCTACCGCTAGAAGCAGGTCACACAACCCGCTTCTGGTGCCTCCTGGTCACACAGGTAACGAGCTTCGGCACTTGGTGATGGCTGGGTTAAGAATTCACCCTTGAGGAGGACATGGCAAGGCGCACTGTTTGGATTATTAATGCGTGCTATATTCATGGGGCTTTATTTGTACTCACACTCATTCACAAATGCAGCTAATTACTCACACATCCTCCCACATATTAACTCATTCATCCACAACCCACACCCACATCCAAACCCTCACCTACACTCATGCCTAAACCCACACTT
Source organism: Penaeus monodon (assembly GCF_015228065.2). Classification (NCBI taxonomy): domain Eukaryota; kingdom Metazoa; phylum Arthropoda; class Malacostraca; order Decapoda; family Penaeidae; genus Penaeus; species Penaeus monodon. Next base: position 31,642,441 of record NC_051418.1, read on the forward strand.
AAAGCCATACCCACACCCACATCCAAAACGTCACCCACACCAAAATCCACACTGAAACAAACCCACAACCCACACCCGTGTCTGTGTACTCACACACATGCATGTCCTCAGAAGCAATCACACATGCATACACCTAAAAGCAGTCACACACATGCAACGGCAGAGGCACGGCGAGGACCGCCGGGCCGGCGAAACCTGGCCCGACGGGTGCCAGTGCCAGGCGCAAGTCCGGGACCCGAGCATCCGGTTGGCTGGCAAAAAAACTGGGTTCACTTTAAGGCTAAGGCCGCGCTCAAGATCAGGGTCGCGGGAGATTTTGTTTATCGCTAAATGCACTTGGATTGATTTCACGAAGAAAGAACCGCCGTTAAAAATGGTTTCCCGGTCTGGAGATCCTTTTGGGAAACACGCGGGGTTCATGTGCCTCATCTCACATGCATGTCAAGAGGACTTTCGAAACTCGTCTCGGTAGATTTTTCTCTCTTTTTTTTTCCTTTTTTTGGGGGGTACTTAATCTTCTCGGGCGATGCAGCTCGGACCCTGTGAGCAGTCTGAACTCCCAATGAGCCCGCTTCTTACCGCCATGGATGAGGCCTCAAGGGATGCGCTTTGACACGCTTGACGAGCTCATTTCGAACTTGCCATTCAAGGGCCCGAGTGCGGGTCGTCACGGCGCTGACACACTTGCAGTCGCGTGACACTTTCCTTCGCGTTGGACGCCCGTGTCTCGCGCAGGAACACAAAACGCAGGCAAGCACGGGGAAGGAACACTACGCGGTGAGCAAGTATTGGTGGTGTATATAATTCCTAGATTCAAGGCCATTTTGTTTTTCTTTTTCTAATTTCAGCGAGCTTCTTTACAATAAAAGCCAACATAACCAACTCGAAAACTGAAGATTATCCATTTATGATTTGCTTTAGAAACCCCGCATAGTAACATTTCCAAAGTGTGGATTTTCAGTGTTAAAACCCGTATTCCTTACGTATTGAAAACCATAACCTGTAACTAAGTATAAGTATTGCAGTTTGTAATATTCTGAATCCACAGGAGAACAATGGAACTTCCACAATGTTTTTGAAAAGTAGCTATACAGACACCTGGATCGGCCAAGATTTTTCAACAAGAATCTCA
>NC_051418.1:31643694-31644080 GCF_015228065.2 Penaeus monodon
GTAGAGACTCACCTAACCTCCGTTTTTTTTAAAGCAAATAACCAATCGCTATTCTAAAAAGAAAAGAAAAGAAAATTCACTCCCCACGTCCAAAGAAGACGGAAGGAAACGAAGAAAATCCGACGCTCCTTTGACTGCCTCCCTCGGCTTTCTCCCTCATGCGTGACTTTCTCTTCTCTGGCGCAAACCGGCAGACTGGCCTCAGCTTTGTCCTTATGGGGAGAGATGTTTACGTGCATCTTCCCTCTGCACCTGCTCTGCGCGGCCGGACCCTGCGAGACGTGTGCTGTAATGCCTCGAATTATGCTAATGAAAAAGAAAGTCCGCGTTTTTTTTTGTATGAAGAAAGTTAATTAGTATAAAGAAGGTTCATCAGTTTTTCCTTT
>NC_051418.1:31644150-31644255 GCF_015228065.2 Penaeus monodon
AAAGGTTCGTTTTTAAAAGAAAGTTCGAATGTTTTCATGTTCATTTTAAAAAGCATTCTTAAAAGGAAAGTTTTCCTTGTTGGAAACTGATTGTGAGATTGCATT
>NC_051418.1:31644343-31645962 GCF_015228065.2 Penaeus monodon
CACGTATGTAGGGAAATCAAGGACAAAGCTGGCATTCTCGTTTTCATTCTCACTCTTTATCAGTCTCTGGAATACATCTTGACCCAACCCAAGCACCGAGGTCATGGGCCTGACCTTTCCCCAACCACGGAAGGTCACGCGAACCCGACCAACACTCCCTGACGCCCGCACGCACGCTCTCGCTCACCCACTCTCTCCTTCCTCTTTGCGAGGTGGCGAAAGCACGCGATCACATCCATGAGAAAATACATGTACACCAGCGCCCCACCGAGGAAAAAAACACTTAGTCATGGAGAACAATCGCGTGCATATGATCTTCCTCTGGGGCGAAAAAATATTAATCTCGAACTTTCTCTCTCTTCTGTTCTACTTCAGGCATCGTGTTACAGATAGACTGCTTGTGTTTACGGATGTGTGTGTTCCTGTGGCAGGTCGTAGTGTCTGCTCATGAATACATGAATGCTGTTATGTTTTTGTTCTTGCCTTAGATTGTGCTCGGGTAATTGCTATGTATGTAGCTATTGTGTATGTTTATTTCACGCTTTTCCCCCGTTTATTGCATGCTTTTTGTTTTTAAAGCATATTGTTTGATTTTTAACCAGCGTATTTATCACCTTCACGCAAATACACACATACATGAACGCAAACGCGCATATAAAGCTATAGAAACCTGCACATAAAATCATATACCCTTTTACTGCACACATTTCATTCTTGTTCTTTGGCTGAAGTCTAGTCCCCCTTCCCATTCTGAATTATGGCAACTTCAGCACCCATGGTAGGTGCAGCAGTGTCGTACCACACACTATGGTTTCATCATTATCTTTTATGGCTGAGTGCGAAATGGCGAGGCTGGGAGGAAATTAATCATTTTCTTCCCAACTGGCGATTCGCCTTGTACGAGTTAACTGCCTCATTTTGCAACTTCTCTGTACCTTGTTCTTCGATTCTGTTTTCAGATGGAAGAATGCACGTTTTTTTCTTTAAGTAGACACATTACCACCGTCACCATCAATTTTTTTAACGAAAAAAAAAGACAGAACTGGAAAAAAAAAATATGTATACATATATATAAATAGAATTAGAATTAATGATAATCCCAACAATCCAGATCTTTAGGACCTCTGTCTATATATCTGAGGTGACACACTTTTGATACAGCGGCCCCGTCTTCGCCACTTGCCTCGTCCACCTCCGCAGCACAGGCTTAGTGCTCTCCCCACTTTCCTCCACCACTTTGACGAGTCCCCTCCACGCCACCAGCTTTTCTTACGTCTCGTCCATTATACCCTTAACACATCGTCCCTTAATACAACTAAGAACCTATTTCACCTAATCTACAGGACTGTCCTTTCTCGTCTATTGAATACTGAACCTCGGCACCTCATATACTGAAAGCCTCCGTAACACCACCTCCGCCCCTTTGCTACGTGATACCCTTGCTACGTCGGAATCCTGTTCAGAGGCTTCTCTTAGACCTTACTCCTTCTGTCCTATGAGGAACCGCTCCCACGGCTGTCATAAGAGGAAAGGTGTGGCGCTTGCTGTTCCTTCGCTGATCATGAAGAAACCACAATGTTTTTCACTTATCGCAACTCCCTCCGAGTGTTTCTTGACCA
>NC_051418.1:31646097-31646452 GCF_015228065.2 Penaeus monodon
ATTTTTTCCCCTTACTTTCCATATCTATTCTATCTCTATTTTATTTTATCAAATTTTATATATTTATTTTCTATCTCTATTTTATCTTTATTTTGTTTTATTTACTATTCTTTTTTTATCCCTGCGAACGACACCGGAAGCCTTCTTCAACACGTGGCTATTTTATGCATTTCTGTTTATGAATTAAATCAATGCGTCGTGATGTTTCGTGACCTCGACTGCAGTGGTACATGACCTCTTTTTTTTTGTTTTTTTCTGGGGTCATTATTTGTGATGAGTTCATGACGTTGCCTGCATAGATATAAACCCTCAGGGGTACACGAACGTACTAACAAAAACAGACGCATGCATATTT
>NC_051418.1:31651030-31651393 GCF_015228065.2 Penaeus monodon
TGCATATATCATTTTATGAAGATAACTACCAATTGCAAAAGTTCTCCATCACTGGAGAGATCAGGACGATGGTTATAGCATTCACTATCCAACGCGTCTGCAGTCCACAGTAGCACCTTCGCCCCGCCGATTCTATGTATATAATATGTAGGGGAGCGGGCAAGTTCATGTTAATTTCTCAGGGCGGGATCGTATTTTTTGCTCGAGCAACATATTTGCCTGAAAAGTGGCGCGGGTTTGGATCAGGAAGTATAAACTCTCTCTCTGTGGACGCGGATACAGACACTGGGATTTCACCGGCGCGCAAGGACGAGAGCGCCGACTGGGAGCCGACCTGTCTTGAAGATCTGCAGGCGATGTGCA
>NC_051418.1:31651417-31652829 GCF_015228065.2 Penaeus monodon
CGTAACGGTCATCTCTCTTTTCCTTTCCTTCACTCTCTCTTTATCTCAGAGTGCCGGAGACCGCAAGATTACACGCGTCGAAATGCTTCATAAGTGGTTATATTCTTTATCGGGATGTAGTTAACTGTTGATCTTGCGGAAGTGGCAGCGAAGCAACAGACAGTCGGCGAAAATCCTGCAGTTTATCTCCCCCGGCCATGAAGACTGAAGGAGTGCCTGGACTTCTAGCCCTTGTGGCCTCCTTGCCGGATTCCTATGGAGGACAGAGAACCAGGGAATGCCGAGGAAAGTTGCATGATTGCTATTCCTGTCACGTCCTCCGAAAGGAAAAGATAGAGAGGCTTGTTGAAGAACTCTATCATGGCTCTCATCTCTGTGAGCTTAAACGAGGAGGGTTGAAGGACTAAATGTACCTTAGGCGTGGCTATAGCATCTTTGAAGAGTAGGTCGGAGCTGCAGTTAGCACAGAATCTTGGACTCTCATCCTTTTGAGTCTCAGGAGGACGCGGTCACCAGCTTCCGGTGGGGTCCGATTGCATACCAGCGAAATGACGTAAATCAATGAAGGAAAAAAGTGCTTTTGCCAAACATCCATCTTTCGTTAAGAGAATAAACTGTTTATCACCTACATTTAGGCCAGTGAGAGTCGCTAATATTCACTAAGTAACAAAACATCATACAAATGCAATTCAAATCCATTTCGAACAGAAATGCAATTACGCTCCATATCGCACCGTAATCATGAAGGTACAACTCAATATATTATATTCACATTTAGTTCATTAAAAGATTTTTTTTCTATCAGAAAAAGTCTGGCAATTGACTACAACGTAGAGAAAGCGGGTTTTACTCTAAAAATGCACATGATTGGCCAACAAACAACAGTCAACGGGGTCTTTAGCTGAAACAATATCCCAGGGAATGACGTGCAGAACACTGGTCGGTACCATCCAGAGAAGTATCAGGGGAGCGTCTGTTTCAAAAGCCTATACTCATTTTATTTGCTTTTATGATACGAAAAAAGAATTAATGTTAGTTACTTATATTTCCCAGACGCGGCAAATATCAACAAGAGGTCAGACTTTCGCGTCAAAGGAAGTGTTCAAATAACTCTGTAAAAACCGGGACCAAATGATTGAAAGTTTCACAGTTTGAGCTAATATTTCACAAATAGTTTCCCCGCCAAGGTGTCGCTTTTCTCTTTTCCAGGCTTGTTGCGGATTTATTTCTTTTACTTAGAAAGCTTTACAACCCTTAGGAAGTTATATCCCCCCCCGCCTCCTCGCCTTTTGTTGCAAGCGAATCATGTTGCTGTTGAAAAGGAAGGAAGAAATCGTGACTGGCGCTTTTCCTGTTTATCGTGAAGGAAGCGCCATTGTGCTTTATAGCTTTTCATTTTTATTTTTCTTGTC